>NC_057797.1:172495665-172685501 GCF_018294505.1 Triticum aestivum | reverse complement strand
TCAAGTAGGCGTTCAGATGTCAAGGTGCACTAAATTATTGCATGCGATGATTAAGGCTGGCCATAGTGGTGGTAATGTGGTACTAGCCGGTATCATGCACACGGGAATAGCAAACATGCTGATGTGGCAAAGAATTAAAGAAAAAGAGGGGGTTAGAGTAACATAGGTAGATACCGTATCATATTAAATATCATGCTACTTTGTGTCATGCATGGCACTAAAAAGGTAGTCCAGTATCATACACTAGTATCATGCACATGATACTAGTATATGCTACTTTCTACTATGAGTAGCCTAAAGAGAATATTGACTAATCTCTACTCGCTATCTCTATTTTCTACTCTATATCTCCTATATATACTTATATATATATACACTCCTATAAAAATCGCAGTTGGTGGTGATGGTGTGTCTGCCTCTGGACAACGTGAGCTGTTTGATCTACTTGGAACCAATGGCTGAGATGTGTGTGCATAGAGACATGGCATTGCCACCAGAGGTAGCAGATATTTACCCACCTCTGCCACTGTATAAAATATGGAGCTACTAATTCCAGCCTCATTTCCTTTCTAGTTCATCTCCTTGCATTCTTGCCGCCAGCGGCGAAGGTTCCTGAAGATGGAGTCCAGACTCTAGAAACAACTACAAAAACTATTCCACCGCCTCTATCTTGGTAAGAGTAGGTGAAAATTTTGAATCGAGCCCTTTAAACTAGAAGGGAGGTAGTAGTACTCTAATAGCTAACCTTGTTGTGATGACTAGATAGGACATGGCACACACTTGGACGGAGGAACTAGTCTGCATTGTGCATATAAGTTTTGTCTAAAGTCAATGTACCTCTACTTTGACCAAACTTGTAGAAAAATGTATCAACATTCACAATGTCAAATCGATATTTCTATACTCATTATAAAAAATAGTTTCATAAAATATATATTTGGTATTGTAGATATTGATATTTTTAGTATAAATTTGGTCAAAAACTTTGCAAACTTTGACTTGACACAAATCTTACGTGGAGTAAAAAGGACCAAAGGGAGTATCATGCATGCGAAGTAGGCAAAAAAATTGCTCATTTATAGCCGGTCGAAGTCTCAAAGGGCGCGACTGCGCGAAGGAGGCGAAGGTCATGGGAGGCGCGACGGTCGACGGAATTAAGTGAAGTTACATCCACGCGCTGGCATGGCGTGCGATCACACGTAAGCTATATCGTCATGCCTATGGTATGGGTCTAGTAGACATGACATCTAGTGGGTCCCGCATAGTACTCAAGAACTCTTTGGGGGCATGCAATCGTTTATCCACCTGGCAAGCCAACAACCCCACGCCATTCGCACGCCCTACCCGTCCCCGTCTTCTACCTTACAACAACTCGCTCCCAGTCGTCCCGTCCTTTCACATTACACCAGTTCAACTTCTCCTAACCCGCCTCCAAAATCCATGGCCTCCAAATCTCCATGATCGTCGCTGAGTACCAGGTTAGAGCCATCACCGGTGATGAGTTCATCGTCATCTACACACGTAGATCCATGACAGTGAAAGCATGCCTTGCTTGCTTCCTACGCATGTTCAACAGTTCAAAGGATGAGTGGGTCGCTGGGCTTGATGTTGAGTACACCACAGTCCTGGAAAGCGAGAAGATTCTAAAGGAGGCAGAGAAGAAGAAGCTCGTCGTGATCCAGGTTTGCGTACATAATGTGTGCTTGGTCTACCACATATGCCATGCCGACGTTGAGTGCCAGGATTTTAAGAACTTCCTCAAGGACGAAAGTGTGAAATTCGTTATTGTAGACTTTAGTAACGACAGGATTGTCCTGGGTCGGATAGGCCTCATTGTAGATCAACCCTTCGATCTCTAGAAGGCAAGCCTGGTGCCCTCCTCTCAGCCTTCAATGCTGACCCTGGCAGCAGCCATGATTGATCCTTCATACGCTCAATAGAAGAAACCTCACCACGAGTATCATCATGCATGGGAACCGAAGACAATAGCTGAAGATCACATCTTGTACGCAGCAATGGATGCCTACCTTTGTTTAAATATCTACAAGGGTTGGATGAAGAAGCAGAGCCTAGTGTCCGGTACAAGCAAAGAAGTGTCGGCGAAGAGGAAGAGGAAGAGGGACGAGGACGAATTCGAGGACGTGGACTCGGACTCCGAGTAAGGTGGCAGTGTCGTCGCTCATGCTAGTTCTACAGCAGTGTCAAGCGTACTAGTTTCTTAGTTTTATTTCAAGGGTGTGTTGTGCTAAGCCCCCAGCAGAACTATGTTTATGTTCTTTTCTCGTTATTTGAACTCTTTAGTACGTACAGTAGTACTAGTATGTCTTACTATTGTTCTTCTTGTAGTTGGTACTACTACTCGTATCTTTGTGTTCCTACTGTACTTAATACGTTCATACTAGTAGTATAATTTGGGTCAGACGATTTGTGAAAGAAGTCTGACAGAGCGAAGGAAGAAGACAGCAGAGAAGCTACCCCAGTATCTATATTAGGGTGGCAGGGTGCCCATGATCTATCTTATGAGTGTTGGGTATGGAATGTAGTTCGCCGGAAAAAATGGATCATGCCCGGGGTTAAACGGATGGCGGGGGTGGGGGAGCATGGCGGTGGCAGGCGGTTCAGGGGAGGGCGGAGCGGCAACGGCAGGCGCTTAGGCGTGTGGCGGGCTGGCAGCTCGATGCCTGAGAGAGAAGATGAACAGTGCATCTATTTTGGAGGTTGAGGAAACCCTTCTGGCCATCCATGTTCATCCAACGGCTCACAAGGGTCGGCTGACCCAAATAGCTCCTTCAGATTGCAGGATCCATGTGGAATTCAAGGTCTCGAAGGTAGATTCCGCGTCCGCACCCGGTTTACGGGCTCGGCCGGGCGCGGCCGGCTTCCGCCGCGATAGCCGCCATGGGCGCCTCCTCCGCGTGGGCGGAGACAACAATGACACGCTAGCTCCTCCTCGCCGGTGTGCTGGAGAACGCGCTCATCCTCCTCTTTGTACGCTGCGTGTATAGATACGGCTCCACCAGCTGCTCGCGCGCTTGGCCGCATGGAGGCATCGCAAGGAGGGACTGCAGACGACGTGAGCGGGTGAGCCTTTAGCTTCATGGCACAGGGATGGCGGTGACACGACAGTGATGGGCGAGAAATGTTTGGCTGGAGCAGGCGGGCGCCGGCATGCGCAACGGTGGCGACGGCATATTGATGAGTGCACGTATGGGATCTTAGTTTAGTTTTATATAGGGTTGGTCAAACTTAAAAGAAAACCGTACTAGTACACGTAAACATTACACTGAGGCAACGCTTATATTAGTTACCACAACCATGATACGAAATCCTGTCCAAGCGCGTGAACCACGGCCGCGCAGTCGATCGAACGGTGCGTCACCATGTCGCGCTCGAAGGACATCCACCAAACCTTTTTGTGTGTGTGAAAACAATCCCCGAATATTACTCAACTTTTTTTCCTGGAAAAGTTCTTCACGCTACAAAATTTCCATATATTTGAATTTAGCTTCAGCTCGTGTTTATTTGGATTTGGGCGTTTTAGGTGCACCCTAGTTTTTTTAATAATGATTTTGCGTGTGTGATTGAGAGAGAACGTGTGTATGTGTCCTTATGTGTGTTGTCGCGAAGTGTAATGTGGAGATGGTGTGTGTGTGATAGAGACATAGAGAGGTGTGAATGTGCAAATGATCATGCATCAGTGAGACATAGAGAGATGCCGATACGTTGTGTATACATGAGAGAGCGGTCTTCTATTTGTACTTGTGTGTGTGCGAGAGAGAGAGAGATAGATAGATAGATAGATAGATAGATAGAGAGAGAGACAGGAGCATCCGTAACACAACAACCACCTCTCTCGATTCGTCTATCCCTCGCACGATCGCATGTAACACATGCATCAACGCACACATTTTGACACCCTCACCCGGCCCCTGCCCTCCTCAAGGCCCACACATCGCTCTCTATCTCGCATGCACAATATCTTCATGTAAACCCTATTTAGCATGTAGCTTTCCATCACATACACACACATTTCTCTCCATAGGTTTGATTTCTCTCAATATCTGACACACACACACCGCACACACACTCCCCCTCCCCTGAGCACACAATTCATCCCCATCCAAGGTTATATGGCGACCACTCCCGCTTGTGCTTCTCTGCACCCCAGCATGCACACCACCTCAATCTTCAAAGAGGGCATCGAGGAGATCAAAGACGGCGACCACACTGCACTAGAGAATGCGGGGCCATTTGGAAGCAGGATGATGTGATGACGACTGACTAACTCCTCCACCCCCCTTATCTCTCCCGCATAAAATTACCAATCCCTCTCTCTCCTACACAGAATTATCAATCCCTCAACCCACGAGATCCTTCCCCTCTCATCCATGTGTTTCCAGCTCTCTCATCAAACCTGTTGTCTCTTCTCCTTCCACGTGTACAGAATCCGGATGCACACGCATCTCATGTATATTACATGTCTCCATCTTTCTCACAGACCTAACTTCTTCCACTCTCTTTCTCTCTCTATCTCTCTCTCTTGTTAGGTTTGTCTCCTACTCTCTCGCCCACATACATACAATATTTCCCGCCCTACCTGCTCCATCTTCGCAAGCTCTCTCTACATGTTTCATTCACACATTGGGATGTGTTCAAAATGTTGCTTTTATAATGGATGATGTAGAGTTATGGTTGGTTTTGTTGCATCCTACAAAGTAATAACTATGAAATGCATCTAGATTTTCATTTGACTGGGATCATGTGAGTATGAGCATATTGTGAAGTACTATAGACCTCATATACATCTTGGAATTCAACAAAGATTGTAACTATTGAATTGTATAGACCATTACATTCGAAGTCAGTAGCCTAATATATTTATTTCACAATTACAACAAATGATTAATTCACTACATAATAAGAAAACAAATGTGAACTCCCTCCGTTTTTATTTAAGTCTGTGTATTAGCATTGGTCAAAGTCAAGTTTTTTAAACTCTCAGAAAGTTTATAACCAAAAAATATTAACATATACAATAACAAATAAATACCATTAGATTCATTATTGAATGTACTTTCACATCATACATATTTGTTATGGTAAATGTTTATATTTTTCTATAAAGTTGGTCAAACTTTAGGAAGTTTGACTTCGCTCGAACCTAATATGCAGAGTTAATAAAAACGGAGTGAGTAATAGTAGTTACTAGTACTACTAACTACTAGTACTACTCGCTAGTTGCTTAGCTAAATCACCCAACACACCCCATGGGGGTTCAGAATCACAAAATTTTGAGGTCGGCGGGAAAATCTCCCGTGACCCTGATTCGAGCAGTGCAAAGTTACCATCATAGGCTTCGGAACAGGCCTACGGATGATGCTTGGTAGGGGGCTGTTTTGGTAACCTCAGGTTCACCCTACCCTGCCAACCCCACCCCGGCACCCAGAGTAGTACACCTGAATACCCCCCATTTTCTATCCCCATCGCAAAATAGACTTTTCCATGGCACCGCAGCCTTCGAGCTCCTCCCCTTCTACATCGGCGCACACGTCCACCGCAGCACATCTGCCTCATCAATGACCTCGTACACCGCACTGGAGCCGGTCCACCATCATCGTCGTACACGGAGGCTCTTCCACGGTCTCGGATCTGCTTCCGGGAAGCCGACGCCAAGTGTAGAAGCACCAGCGTCATGGACAATGAACTGACTCCTGTTGCCGAACATGATGCACAGAGGCCGCCACGACCATCGTACTCCTCCTCGATTGGTAATGTGTGCATTGAATCTCTTAGCAGTACATGTGCACTTCCAATTTTGTTCATACCTACCCTTCAAATTTCCTGGTTGCTATTGTTCCCATAAAAGTAATTGGTTATAGCCTCCATTGTCCAATAGAATATCAGCTTGTAATTGTGCGTCGCTCCTGTATCGCGCTGTGCTTGGGTAGGTTCTTCATCTACAACCAGCAGTCTGGCAAATGATGGAAAGTTTTTTAGAACTAGCAAGATGCCCATGCATTGCATGGAACATCAAGATGCATTTGTATGAGTAGTTTATCTTGTGGGAGAAAAGGATGAACGAGGGAAGGCCTTATTTGCAAATGTGGAGAGGGGTGTGGGTAACTTTCTGCAAAATTGCCATAGTTTCCTTCCTATCCGTCGGATATAAATCGGACGGCCTATATTGCAGGATGACAGGTACACCACCATCACCAACTCTATTTTTTAAAAGGGTAGAGAGTAGAGGAGTAGAGATAAATATTAAATATTAAATAAATATAACAGCAAATAAGAGAGTAGAGATAGTAGGGACGTTGGGAAAGGATCACGCGGGCGGGAAAAAGCTGTCGGGCGCGTGCTAGTATTGGCGCGCGGCGTCTGGAGCACTTTATAAAATCCAATGCCCTCCCACCGCTTTGTGCCTTGCCACCGCTCTCTCCCCGCTCTATGCCTCGCCACCGCTCTCTTCCCGCTCTGTGCCTCACCGCCGCACTCTCCCCGATTTGCGCCTCACCACCGCTCTTTCCCCGCTCTTTCTCGCCTCGTCGCTGCCGCGCCGCCATGTCGTCGCGTCGCCGGGAAACATGGGGATACCACAGCGTCCGCGCGCGCCCCTCCAACGGCTTCTCCGCCGAGATCTGGTTCCGTGGGATGCGCCTCGACCTCGGCAATTTCGACACCGCCCACGAGGCCGCCCGCGCGTACGACGCGGTGGCGTGACGCCTCCGGTGGACTCATAGAACATTCAACTTCCCCAACGTGCCGACGCGGGAGCGGGCGCAGGAGCTTGCACCTCTGCCGCGGCTTATCACCGATGAGGATCGTCGCGACAACCGGAGGTGGGAGCACCGTCTCAGCATCGCCGAGATGGACGAGAAAGCCATGGCGCTATGGTGCCAACGCTTCCTGCAGGTCATCATCAATGAGCGCGAGTTCTACGCTCAAAGGAGGGCGGAGAGGGAGAAGAGGAGGGCGGAGCGAGCCGCCTATTGCGAGGACAAGCGTACGTGAAAAGCGGCTGCTCAATTCAACATGAGGCTAGGAGCAGTGTCGCCCTGGAACTCCGACGACGATCGGTATCTTCACGCCTACATTGAGACGTCGGAGGAGGACATCACCGAGGAGGAGTCGGACGACGAGGAGTAGTTGAACTATCTATTTTTTATCTATCTATGCTATATCTATGCTGAGAACTATCTATGTCTCTAGTCTCTAGTCTCTATCTGTACTTCTCTATCTCAGCACTCCGGGCCTGCAAAAACTGGCTATTCCGGCGCTGTAAACGCTTTTTTAAAGTGCCGCGTGTTGCGCTTCTGTTGGAGATGCTCTAACATGGCAGATGAGTGCTTTAATGTTGCCCACAAGATGCGTGAGTATTACTAGTATATTTTTCTTGCCATGCTGAGATTTTAAAACCACGAGTGCGAACATGCAGAGGAGCAATGAAGACCAAACACGGGATATTGGGGACATATTCAAGGAGCGTGGCAAGTTAAAGAGGAGCTGCACCGAACCTATAAAACGAGCTTTGGTAAGTAACACCCTTTCAATTACTTTCGTTTAGCCTCATGTTCTTTGATGTGTATATGTTGTAGTTTCTATTTCTCTTAGCCTCGTGTTCTTTGATGTGTAATAGAAGAGTCTTAATCGTCCTAATGCTTTCATTTTTAGCTTGATGTAGGAAGTGGGTGTTCTCACCTTGTCGTCTGTTTTTATATTTTTTTTTTCATTTTGAATTCACTTCTCCGAGTCCTGTTTATCTAGCTTCTACTAAATGGATATGGGTTGCTCTGAGTATTGATCTAAAAAAGAAGTAACTTCATGTCAGGATGCAATTCCTGCGAGGAGGGAAGTATGGTCAACCTCGAGATCATGTTTCCAAAATGAGGCTGGATTACACACAAGGTGCACGTTCCCTAATGATGCTAGATTAGACACACGGTGCAAATTCCCAGATGATGCCGGATTACACACAGGCCAGGTGGAGTCATCAATTGTTCGTATCCTGGCGGCTCTAATAAAGGCTGAAAGAAAGCGTGCAACACCTCTTGAGAATGTAGCTGAGTTCCTGAAGAAGTGAAAAGAGAAATCAGATGCTCTCTTCACCCAAACCAAAGAAGAGATGGAAGAAGCCAGAAAGAAGCTAGCAGAGGCAGATCAGGCTAGGCGTCTTCTGCTATCTAAAACTGTTGTCAATACAAATTTTCCTTCATAATAGCTAGGTTCAAATGTTTATCCAGTCAACATGCCTATTGTAATGTTCGTGCATCTACTGATGTGGCACAAAATAATTTTTTTGGGGTCATGTAATAACAGCAATTACTTTCCAAACAATAACAGATGAAGCATTGAACATGGTATAGTTCACGCGCAAGCCCAACATTCCAAGTTCAACTTCCATATCAAACTCATGTTCACAGATATCTGCACATTCGTAGATAATGTCCACAACCATGATTCACTTCAAAGCCAAAAAAATGTGAGGAGAGTAATAAATAAAGAAAAACATCTGGTTCCTACTACCAGTGCGAGCACAACAAGTCAAGACCATGCGTTATTAATTATATTTTGGTCATTTTTTTACTAATCACGAATAACTTCTGGAAGCAGGTATAGTTTATAATGTCGGCCGCAGCTGGGATCCACGATGTTTTGAGCCAAACCGGGCACCACACCGGGTGTCTATGTCGGTGTGTGGTCATAGCATTCGTGGGTTCACAGTGGCGGCGGCTCCCGTGGTCTACTATTCCTCAGTGTCGGCGGTGGCCGCAAATGTGTTGGCCACCTCCACCAGCATGTCGCGGTTCCGCCAACGTTTGCGTCTGATAGCACGGCCAACCACGGTGCATTGGTCGTCGTGGTCCCCCGTGTGCCAGCGTGCACTGGACACTCCTCTGTGAGCAGGCTTGGAGCGTCGAGTTGATGCACCAGGGGCCAGCTTGGAGCGGCGGCTTGCTCCTCCGCTTGCTTGCCTGTAGCCTTGCCCATGGTACTAATGGCCTGGGGCAGGGAGGAAGGTGGGGCAGCGAGTTGCCTGGCTTGTCGGGGCACCCAGCCGGCTTTTATGCCGGAGAACTTGTCTTCCTGCTTACCGGATGCTATGGAGAGTGTGGAGAAAATGGTGATATGGGGAGTAGTGGTGTGGTGCGGTTCTTGCCAGGCGTCTGGCCTCATTTAAATAGCGAGCGGACAAGAGGAGCCAGCCAACATTGTGTTCTAAAATGTCAGTCGGCTCGCAGAAGGACGTGTTGCCGGCACACGCGCAGATTCAATGGAAGGCCGGGCAGTCTGAAGCCACTTGCATTCAGCGAGGGGGCATGTTCAGCCTGGCCTGCGCTATGAGAGGTCACGTCCGTGTCAGAGCAATCACTCCCTCCAGTCCTTTTTTGTTTGGGTATAACAAAATTCCATTTTCCATTCACATTTTACAAGTAAAACTCATGGACAAACTTTGACCCAAAATACGATGGGGACTAGTAAACCAGGACGGAGGTAGTACTTTTTTTATCAAAGAAGGGCTCCCCCCTTCCGATTTTCATTACTAAAAACCAACATCGAAACCATAGTATTTGCCCTAGAACTACCAGGTTCAACATCTCGCAACATAAACCCATACAACCATATGCCAAGGAGGTAGTAGTTATGAATTCCACTTTCGCTCCATACCAATTATTCTAAAAACTACTTAGTACTTATAATGCGCCATTGAAAATCGGAACTCTTACCCTGCTAAAAATGATATTTTAAACGTGGCTACTTGATCGTTGGCAACTGGCATGCCACCGCCTCTAGGTCATTCACCTGTGGTCCTGACCATCAACTCCTACAGATCAAATTATCACGCGAGCTGAATATTCCTAGAAAGGTGTGCTCCACCGTGTACCCGGTACCCGCGCATGCAGCAATCGTGCAACTAGGGTTTTAGGGTTTATTTGTTAACAGTGCCTTTACGTAACTCTCATGTGTGCGATACAGCAAGAGACCGACTGCGTGCGTGCGCCTCTTCTCTTTGTATATGTACTCCACCGTTTGTCTGGTGTCCAAAAAATTATACAGTAGTAATAACCACTAGCAATGTGCCAATGCATTGCCACACGATCAAAGTAGATTAATACATATTCATCGATTTGATAGAAAAAAGAGTCTAGTTTGGAAATACGCATATCACTAAAAATATGTCATGTTTCACTCATAATATATTCCTTTGGCGGTTTTGATGAGATAAGGGAGGAATGTGGTTAGTTTCAAGATTCGAGAAGGGGTATATCTCTAATTTCTACTCTTACTAGCAAGATGCTCGTGCGTTGCATGGAACATCAAGATCTTACGGGAGAAAAGGATGAATGAGGGAAGGCCTTATCTGCAAATATGGAGAGGAGTGCGGGTAAATTGTCATAGTTTCCTTCCTATTCATTAGATATATATCGGACGGCCTATATTGTAGGATGACACGCACACCATCATCACCGACTATGCTTTTTATAAGAGTAGAGATAAAAATAGAGTTGGTGATGATGGTGTGCATGCCATGCTGCAATATAGGTCGTCCGATTTATATCTAACAGATAGGAAGGAAACTATGGCAATTTTGCAAAAAGATACCCACACCCATCTCCACATTTGCAAATAAGTCCTTCCTCATTCATCCTTTTCTCCCACAAGATAGACTACGCATACAAATGCATCTTGATGTTCCGTGCAACGCATGGGCATCTTGCTAGTTGTTGCAAAAAGACCATGTGTGTGTGTGTGTTGTGTGTGTGAGAGAGAGAGGGGGAGAGGAGGAGGACGAAGTACATGTGTGACAAACACACAAAGAGTGTGTGTGCGAGAGGTACCAGCTTAAAATGAGGCGATAGTGTGTGTGTGCACGATCGAGAGGGCGTGTCTCAAGAAGGGACAAAAAATCTACACAGATACAACGAGCACGAGAGAGACATGTACGTGATAGTGGAAGCATGAGTGTGCGGGTGTATAAACCTATCTAGAGGCTAGTCGATCAATGTTTGTGAGAGAAATACGAGTTGGGGTGCGAAAGTGGGAGTTTTGTGTGTGAGTGAGAGAGAGAGAGACGATAGTCGGGAATGGGAGTGGAAGCAGGAGTTGTGTGTGTGTGAGAGAGAGACGATAGTTGGGAAGGGGAGTGGAAGCAGGAGTTGTGTGTGTGAGAGAGAGAGAGAGAGAGATAGAGGGAGGGAGGGGAGTTTGTCTGATCGGTAAACAAATGAATAATGTCAGTTTTATAACTGGGATGGAGACGAAAAGGAGACTGCAACAAATGTTGTGTCCACGGGAGAGAGTAATTTTAGTGGTATGAGTCATATCTAGAGAGATATAGGGTGTGTGAGAGAACCCCATAGAGAGAAAGACAAAGTGAAAGACGAGTGAGACTGTGTGTGTGGCGGTGAAAAAGAAAGCTTAGGTACCTAGTGATACCAGAGGATGGTAGAGACATGAGAGATAATGAAAACTGTGTAATGTATAATGAAAGGGAGAGTGTGACACTTCTCAAGGGAGACATCGAGAGACCATGTTTGCGAAAATAGGAGAAACATGAAGTGAGTGTGCGGGTGATCTAGAGAAAAGAGAGTGATAGCTACATGAAGGAGCATGCGAGAGAGATGGGCGTGAAAGGAGTCAACATAAAAGGGATTCAAATATTTGAATTCTAGACGGTGATACATGTAATTCATACTCGAACCAAAATTGATCTATCAAACATGCATACTCATATGAATTCATGCGCATCTATGTTATTTAATATGTAGATATTATTGATCCATACATTTTAGTAGAACATAATTTGGTTTAAAAAATTTGAAACTTATGATTTTGAGATCATTGTATTTGTAAATTATATTATATATAGGAGCAGAATTCTTTGTTGTGCTTTTGAAAGTATATATAAAAATGATGTATATAGAATTTTATTCCAATCGAAAATGGATCCCGCCCGAACAAAAATAGAATACAAAACTAGATTCGAATTGAGTTGGCACAGTAAACGTGCACTCTTGCTCTGCAAAAATTTGAACGGAGCGGGGAAAGTCGCAGTAACCACCCGAAACCAAAATCTACGAGATGGAAATTACCGCCTATCCATGTCACGCAAAGCCTATCGGCTCGATTTCTGTAGGTTTCGATAGGGGTAGGTTTGTAATTTCAATCAAACGTGACATAACTGCCTCTCACCCGGATTCATACACGGTGGGCGCCAAAACATAGTGTCTCCTCGGCCGAAATCGACTCCCTCCCCGATTCATACACAGTGGGCGCCAAAACAAACTCTCGTCTGCAAATATCGGTGTATGCAAGATTACCGTCCTATCCCCAACCGACTAATATTGTTGTGTGTAGGAAATTTTAAATAGGGGCTAAGTTTGTAAATTTCCTCGCATTTGAGACAAGCGTGTCGTGAAGACATGGTTCCCCACTTCCTCTCTCCCTCCATTTCCCAATTCGTCTTCCGTGGGTGCCAAAACACCCTCTCCACCCCAGCCTCCTCCGTCCACCACCCTATCCACCACCATCCTCCTCCACCATGCCAGAGCTGATACCCCGACACCCTCGTCCATTACAAGAGGCCAACCTCTCTCATCCATGACTTCGGACTGGGATCCTTGCATCCCGTCCTCTCGCTTCATCCCCGCCATCGTCCACCTTGTCGGTGCCGCTCCTACGACCGTCTCGTCCACCGTGCCCCGCCACCACCATCTACCCTCCTAGATCTACTTCCACGCTGCCGACAGCCATCACTACTGCAACACCATCATATTCTCAGCAGATGCATACACGGTGCCGCACCAGAGGCGGTACTCTTTCATATCTGCTCAACTTATTTATCGCAGCAAGAAAATAGATCGCCACTGCTTTGCTCTGATTTCTTGTCCATCACTTACTTGTTAGTTGAAAGCAAACATTGGTTGTCAAGTTGCCTTCGTCCGGTTTGCACCTTCAGATCCGCCATGGCACGCTCAACACTATACTCGCAATACTTATGGTTTTCCCCTTTTATATTCCACACTAGTTAAATGACAGTAGACTAAATTTCAAAATTGGGTCAGTCGATTTTTGAGAGCTCGCCGGAGTTCGCTGGCACGAAGGAAGGGGCTCGGGTGGGGCCTCACCGAATGAAGAAAACTTGACGCGGGTGGGGCAGGGGTGGGAGTGGGGGTGGCGGAGGAACACAGACGGTGGGGTGGTTCAGGGGAGGGCGGGGGGTCGGGGCCGGTCGTTCAGCTGGCGGCCCGTGCGGTTTTCTGCATGGGAAGAATCAGAGACGAGGAAGAAGAAGGGTTAGGATAAGTAGGATCTTCATCCAACTGCATGAAATGGTCGACTGACCCAAATGACAAAAGTCACACGACTTATTCAGTACCATCATCATAGTTGCTTAGCACTGCTCCTGAATCCATCAAGGTAAACAACGTGCCACTCACAATTCCAAACTTGCTGCTCAAATACGAATCTGATATGATGCTAATATTACTAAAATAGATAACATTTAATTGGTCAGCTAATGTTCCTACTTTACTTTTGAAAAGCACGTGCACCACATATAGAGAGACACCAGGGAGTTGCGTTCTTAAAGCGCTCTGGTTCATCATGTGTGGGCACTACGCAATGAACATTTTATTATCCAAAATCTGCTTGCTCTTCTTTAGCATGTTCCGCTTCGGTTCTTCTTTAATAAATACTATCCCCATTCCTAAATACAAGTCTTTGTATAGATTCCACCATGGACTACATATGGAGCAAAATAAGTGAATCTACACTCTAAAATGTATCTGTATACATCTGTATGTGATCCATAGTGAAAATCTCTACAAAGACTTATATTTTGGAACAAAGGGAGTATGATAGTAGTAAAGTATGTTCCTTGTAGTGAATATGAGCAGGGACATTTGCAGTGTAGAGGTCTATATGGTCGGTTGTGATGGATACTTTGAACTCTTCGGGTCTCTTTGATTCAAAGGATTTTGTAAACATAGGAATAGGAATTGTAGTGGCCTGCCCACTTGAATCCTATAAGATTAGCAAGGAAATGGGGGGAGCTGTGTCGCCTTTGAGAGTTACACTGATATTAATAGTACCGCACCTTCAGTTGAAGAGAGTTGGTATCAGAAGCCTTTCTAGCCATACCGGCAATACTATCACATATATTCCAGCAAGTTCCACTTTGCTGATTTTACTCCAGATGCTTAGGGTTTTCCCATTATATCTACACTACAATCTGCGTAGGTGCTTTGTGTCCTAGTAGAAGTTGTTCGCCCTTTAGAGCTAAATAACGCACCAATCATATGTCATATGGTTCTTCAAATACGAATGTGATATGATACTGACATTAGCTAACAGACACACATTTAATTGGTTAGCTAATGCTCCCAATTGAGTTTCCAAATGCATGTGGCCACATATAGAGAGACATCATGGAATTGCATTTCTTTAGGCGCTCTAATTCATCATGGGTGGGCAAGAAACATTATAAAGAAAGAAGGGGAATCTCAATAACATGCTTCCTCTTCTATTCTTTAATATGTTCCTCTTTTGTTATTCTGTATTTACTACGTAGAGTATGTTCCTTGTCAGGAAGGGGAGCAGGGACATCTGCAGTCAACAGCTGATAGAGTTGGCCTGTACGTGATCGATAGGCTTTCAATTAGTAGCGGCAATACAACACCGTATTTTCCAGCCAGTTTCACTTTCCCGATTTATATATCGTGGTTATGGTGTACCCATTTTATGTACACTACGATCTGCCTAGTTGTTGTGTGCTCTTGTTATCATGGTTTGGCAATAAACTCTATATACATTATATTATGAACCTATCATCTGCCAACTATCCTTACTTCTTGAGCCTATTTTTGTGTACTTGTGCCAGATTATATTAATGAACGCACCATAGTACTACACACATGGGCTCTCTCATCAGAATGCAGTGATAGCACACAAGGGTTTACAGGGGCGCCCCTATATTAGAATATCCTCGGCACTACAAAGATAATCTCACTAATATTTATGTTCTCATGCTTCTCAGATATTATATGTAATCACAGTGAATATCAGAATCCGTGCATCAGAAGAATATTGTGGAACACTGTAACGACTTACAAAATTGGCACCAAGGCATTGAGTGCCATTCTGGATGCAATGAAACTCATACGCTCCCTGATAACCCGCAAGTATAGGGGATCGCAACAGTTTTCGATGGTAAAGTATTCAACCCAAATTTATTGATTTGACACAAGGGGAGCCAAAGAATACTCTCAAGTATTAGCAGCTGAGTTGTCAATTCAACCACACGTGGAAACTTAATATCTGCATCAAAGTAATATGATAGTAGTGGTAATTGTAGGATCGAAAGTATGTCTAAAGGGGGGTAATTAGACTACTTGACCAAATAAAAATCTAGCCTTTTCCCAATTTTAGTTCTTGGCAGATTTTAGCTATCTTAGCACCAGTCAAGCAATCTCCACACAATTCAAGCAAGCATGCAAAAGAGTATATGAGCAGTGGAAAGTAAAGCATGCAACTTGCAAGAATGTAAAGGGAAGGGTTTGGAGTATTCAAACGCAATTGGAGACACGGATATTTTTGTCGTGGTTCCGATAGGTGGTGTTATCGTACATCCATGTTGATGGAGACTTCAACCCACGGAGGGTAATGGTTGCGCGAGTCCACGGAGGGCTCCACCCTGAAGGGTCAACGAAGAAGCAACCTTGTCTATTCCATCACGGCCGTCGCCCACGAAGGACTTGCCTCACTAGTGGTAGATCTTCACAAAGTAGGCGATCTCCTTGCACTTACAAACTCCTTGGTTCAACTCCACAATCTTGTCGGAGGCTCCCAAGTGACACCTAGCCAATCTAGTAGACACCACTCTCCAAGAAGTAACAAATGGTGTGTCGATGATGAACTCCTTGCTCTTGTGCTTCAAATGATAGTCTCCCCAACACTCAACTCTCTCACACAGGATTTGGATTTGGTGGAAAGAAGATTTGAGTGGAAAGCAACTTGGGGAAGGCTAGAGATCAAGATTCATAAGGTTGGAATGGAATATCTTGACCTCAACACAAGTGTAGGTGGTTCTCTCTCAGAAAATGTGTATTGGAAGTGTAGGTATGTTCTGATGGCTCTCTTTTCGAATGAAGAGTGGGTGGAGGGGTATATATAGCCTCCACACAAAATCTAACCGTTACACACAATTTTCCAAACTCGGTGGGACCGAATGGTTAAACTCGGCCCGACCGATTCAGCAAACCTAGTGACCGTTAGGATTTTCGGTGGGATTGAGATGCAACTCGGTAGGACCGATATGGTTAGGGTTAGGGCATAACGTAATCTCGGTGTGACCGATTACACAAACTCGGTGGGACCGATTTTGGTAATAAGCTAACCAGAGAGTTGGTTAGGTAAACTCGGTGGGACCGGTTCACTCATCTTGGTGAGACCGAAATGTTACAAAAGGGAAACAGAGAGTTTACATTGCAATCTCGGTGGGACCGATCACTCATTTCGGTAAGACTGAAACTTTACGAAGGGAAACAGAGACATTACAATCCCATCTCTGTGAGACCGAGATCCCTATCGGTGAGACCGATTTGCCTAGGGTTTGTGGCAGTGGCTATGACATCTGAAACTCGGTGGCGCCGGATAGAAAGAATCGGTGGGGCCGAGTTTGACTTTTGGTTTAGGTCATATGTGGATGTGGGAAGGTAGTTGAGGATTTTGGAGCATATCACTAAGCTTTTTGAGCAAGCAAGCCATTAAGCAACACCTCATCCCTCCTTGATAGTATTGGCTTTTCCTATAGACTCAATGTGATCTTGGATCACTGAAATATAAAATGTAGAGTCTTGAGCTTCAAGCTTGAGGCAAACTTTTTGTCCTTAGAATTTTGAGGGATCCACTTTCCTGATCCATGCCATGCCATTCATGGAGCTTTTCCTGAAATATTAATCTTGGAATAATGTTAGCTCAATGAGCTATATGTTGTTAGGAATTACCAAAACCACCCAGGGATAGTTGCACTTTCAATCTCCCCCTTTTTGGTAATTGATGACAACATATAGATCAAAGCTTCGACAAATGATAATAAGAGTGAAAGATATTGTCGCTTTGAGAAGTATGTGAAAAGCAAGAGCTCCCCATAAATTTGTGCATATCTTAAGATTTGCTTTGGACTGCAAATGCACAATGAGTTAGGATCATGGGTTACTCTTCCATGTCACATACATCTTGGTGGAGTGCTCAAAATAATAAAGATTGAATACATGCACTCATCACCAAGCAAAGTGAATGATCATGTTAGGATAAGTAAGATAATATCATCTAACAAGCATAAGTGTAGCTTATGATCAACCACATGATCATCAATGTCTCACAGATAATAGCATAGTATCTCAAGCAATCAAAAGACAAACAAAGTTCAACCACCAAAGCAAGAGAGAATAAAAAGCAATGCTCTCTCTCGAAGCCTATGATCTATACATGTTTCTCCCCCTTTGGCAACAAGTTACCAAAAAGTTCCTAGAAAATGCATAGTACTATGTCATCTCTTAGGCTTGGTCTTCAGTTGGTGGTGTCCGGATAACTCCAATAACGAAGGCTTCAGTCGAAGTAGATGGAGCTGCTGGGGTAGGTGCTAGAGCTGGTTGCACTGAAGCTGTAGCTGCTGCAGATGAAGTGGCTCTAGTGTCTGGTACTGGTACTACAGTTGACCTCTGAGCTCTAGGCACTCTGGCAAATGCATCAGTGGTTGTTTTGCCCTTCCTCTCCTGCATGTCATCTTGAAGTTGCTCCACAACAGACTGAATCTCAGTTACCTTCACATCCAAGTCATAGAATTTTTGCTCCACAATTCTTTCCAAGCTCTCCTGGTTTTGAGTCAGGGTGGCCAGTCCCTTCTCAATCCTCAGAGTGGATGCAATCAAGTAGCCAAGCTGATCTTGCTTGCTTTTTAGAAGATACTGAGATGCCTCCTCCTGGGTTGGCATCTTTGCAGCTTTTTCTGTTTTTGCCTTCTCTCTCTTGGCTTGTGCTTGTACTGAGGATGGCTCATCTTCATCCATAATCACTTGGTTGTCCTCAAAATCTGGATAGATGACAAAGTGTTCCTTATCCAACAAATATTTTCATGTGCCCATCTTTGAGTTAATCAACTCCTGAATTTGTGGGGCATATCCACAACTTCTCTTTTGGTCTGCTGCTATCCTCTTGATAGTCTCAACCATGAGGCTCATGACCTTGAATTTCTGTGGCACATCAAATATGTGTAGCAAATTAATTGCATGCCCTCTGATCATGTTGTGGTCACCTGACTTGGGAAAAAGAGTGTGCCTTAGGATCCAGTTGATCATTGGCAGTCCTGACAGAAGAAAATGGACTGACCCAAACTTGAAAGTCTCAAGAGCTTTGTCTGGTATTTCCTTGTACATCTGTGACATAGAATTGTGATCCATCTTTTTCTTGGCATAAACATCCAAGTCATCTTCACTTTCCTTTGGGGCATTGATCAGATTGGCCCATTCCTCAATAGTTGATTGGTATCTCGTTCCTTCAGACATCCAAACTATTCTGCCATCTGGATAGAAATGTGCTGTGGAGTAGAATTGCATAATGAGCTCATCATTCCAGTTTGTCAGCTTCTGCCCAACAAAGTCTGCAACTCCACACGCACTGAACCTGTCATACACTCCAGGATAGTGTTCTTCATTCTCCTTCATGTAGGTCCAGTCGACCCACCTCATATCACACACTATAGGCTTCTTGTCCAACAAAATTGTCTCATAGAAATCCTACTGTTCCTTTGTGTTGAACTTGTAATCAACAACATTCCTTCTCCTGGTGGCATATGGATCTGACTCTCTCCATAGCCTCAACCCTGAGTCTCTCCTGATCTTCATGTTCTCAGCCATAGGATGAGCATCATTGTGGTCTGGAATCTTGGGTTTGAGCTTCCTCAGGACTTGTCCTTCATCATCTTCATCAGCAGCAACTTCAGGCACTAGGGCCTTGTTCTTCTCAGCAGCTGGTATACTCCTGGTATTCCTCTTAGGTGCACTCTTTTGCTTGGAGGCTGCTTTGGGTGCTTCTTTAGGCTTTGATGTTGCAGCCCCTGGCTTTATAGCATCACCCATCAGCTTTTGTGCCTTGGGTGCTGGTGTAGCAACCTCTTCTTCCTCTTCTTCTTCCATCATGGAAGCCTTTCCAATCACTCTGGCCGTGGTCTTCTTGACCCTTTCCTTCCTTTTCTTTCCTTCTGCAGCAGGCTCTTTGGATTTGGATTCCAAAGATGCTTGAGTGGTGGCTCTGGCTTTTGACATGGGTTGTCTTCCTGCTGGTCTTTTGATCTTCATTCCTGGCTTAACTGCAGATGAGTTGTACTCCTTCTTGAGCACTTTCTTCTTTGATGTGGCCTCATCCTCTACTGCCACATAATCTTCATCCTCAGACTCTGAAGTCTTCTTCTTTCTGGTGCTGGTGGCAGCTTTGGGTAAGTTGCTTGGGGTGCTCCTGCTACCATCATCTGAACTGCTAGAGGGACTAGTGCCCTCACTCAGGTGAACCTGCTCCTCTGACCTGTTCTGGCTATCACTCTGATCAGACATATTGCAAACACTGACAGCAGACCCTGTGAATAGATATAGATGAGATAGAGTGGATGAGCATCACAAAATGCAGAGGTTTTTGCAAAAGAGTGAGTCAAAAACTTAGTTTTAGTTTTCCACAAAAGGCATTTCGGATCAACCGATTTGTAAACTCGGTGATACCGAAGCAGCTGTTGGAACCTAAACTAGTGAACTCGGTCAGACCGAGTCACAATTTGATGGCACCGAGACTGCTAGGGTTTCACAAAGTCCTGAACTCGGTCACACCAATTTGCAATTCTCTGTCAGACCGAAAATTACATGTGCAATGGCCTGAGCCGAATCGGTGGTACCGTGTTCCACAACTCGGTGGGTCCGAGATGGTTTCGGCGGAAACCTGACCCTAAATTTTCAATTCAACTATAATCTACGGAGTGTTTTGACTGGATAAGATCGTTTCAATCATGGCAAGATTCATGGCAAACACAATGTGCTAGGAATCGGATTGAGGATAGCATAGTGATCAAGTTCATACCCTAGTACGGCGATGAACTCGCTACAGCGGCAACGGCGGGGATGATTCCCGTTGACGGCGGCGGAGACCAGTGGCAGGAGGCGGCTAGCGACGAGGAAGACGATCCGGAGACCCTGGAGGCAGAGCGAGCTAAGCGCAGGCGAAAAGACTTCGGAGAAATTTCCAAAAGTTTTGCCCGTGGATATATATAGCTCGACCCTGTCGGTGTGACCGAGTGGAACAACTCGGTGGCACCGAGATTCATAACTGCAAGCAGTTACTGGAACTCGGTGTGACCGAAAGGTTCAAATTGGTTGCACCGAGATTGAAAACCTAGATCGACTTAGTGATCTCGGTATGACCGAAATGGATGAATCGGTCAGACCGAAACGCACAAAGAAGTTTTGGAAGTTTAAGTCTATGACAAATCGGGGACTCCGAGTGCTCCTCACACAGAGTGGTTCGAATCTGACTTGATCAAATTTTGTGATGTAGCATGAATAGAGTTTGAGACGAGAAAAGCATAGATAGCTAGAGAGGGTTTTTAGGCATTCTTGTCCATCCACTTGGCAAAAGAAAAGAAAACCAATCAATCAAAACAACAAGTGGATGTCCTCGAATGAGTAAAATATGCAATCAACATGCTCACACAATAAAATGGCAATTGAAATATGTGGCAAAGCATGCACAACCAATTCTAGCATCTATCAAACAATTTGTGATGACTAGGTCATCTATATATGAGTATATTGACTTACGAGTCAAATGAGAACATTTGATCATAGGTCATACTCATCGTTTAAGCACAAGTGGGGTTACCACTTTTACGTAAAGCATTGTTGTGTTCACACCATTAGAGTTGCTTTAGCTCAATTCTTAGAGTAAAGCTCCCCTAGATGTGAGATCCCCCTTAAGAGGGATGAACTAACCTTGGGTTTTGTCGATGATGACTTCATGTAGATGGTGAAGATGTGGATGCTCAATGTTGATGTAGATCATTTGGAGCTATCCATTGGAGTGAGTTGCACTTTCAATACCTACACAGGTTAGTCCCACAAGGAACAAACAAGGATATCCATAGACATAAAGTGATGCACACACAAGATGATGTCTATGAAAGCTTTTAGGTTACCTTGTCCCTTGTCTTACCAACAAGAGGGTTTGTGACACCTTGAACTAGTGCAAAATGTGGAAGTTGATTGCACTTGTTCTTGCCAAGATGATAAGAGTGAAGTATGTTGGCGAAGTCACCCTCAAGAACTCTCTAGTTCTTCTTCTTCGGGATCCACACCATCTTGATGGGAATCCTCGGTGTTGTAGTTGTACTTGATGAAGTGGAACTTGAAGTAGTCTTGGGAACCCACTTGACCAAGGCCTTAGGAGCTTCTTCAAATGCATCAATTTCCACTTGAAGCTTGTCCTTGCCTTTTTGCTTGTGGTCTTGTGGTGGAAGATCATCTTGAGCTTGTGTCCCTTTGAAAGAAGTAGGATCATACTTCTCTTGTTGAGGAACAAACTTCATCTTGGGGTATTGATCTTCTTCCCACTCAACTCCATTGGCATTGAACTTTCGTTCAAAACCAACACCTTGATTCTTCCGGTGCCTTCCTTGCTTGCGTACAATTTCCTCGAATTGCTTACTTTCGGCAAGGCTCTTGTAAACACCTTTCTCTACAATTCCCTTTAATAAGCTATTTTATTGCTCAAGTGTAACTTGGCTAAGAGAATCATTAGTGGAATCAAGAGAACTACTAGAAGCAACAATATTGGATTTAGCATTATTATTGTTACTACTACAGGAAGAATCTTTCTTGTTCTTGTTACTAGACTTGACTTGAGGCATGTAAGTGGATAAGAGTAAACGCTTGGCAATGTAAGAAAAACTTTTCTTACGAAGATCATCATTGATTGCTTTTAAGAACTCATGCTCTTGCTCAAGGTTGAGCTTTTCAAAGCGTAATTTCTCATAAGTCCTTAAAAGTTCTCGATGATCTCCTAAGATAGTTTCATGAGCTAACTTAAGAGTGTTTAGTTCTTTAGTTAGAGACTCAATCTTCTCCTTATCATTGTCATTCGTTTTATCTCGATTAGCATGATTAATTGACGTTCCATCACAGTATTCATCACTAGAGTTGTCAACAAGTAAATCATCATCACCTAACAAGTCATCTTCATCACTATTGAAATCAACATACTCGGGGTGTGATACCTTTGGGCCTTTAGCCATGAAGCATGTTCCAACTCCTTCATTTGGTGAGTCAAATATGTCATAGGAGTTGGTTGTCGCAAGTGCTAGACCAGCAACACCTTCATCTTGAGTATATACGGAGTCGGAGTGATAGCTTCTCTCGGAGTGGTTGTCGGAGTCGGAGCCGGATACCCATTCACCAACATGATCTTGATGTCTTCGTTTTGTGTAGCTCCTTGATGACTTGTCCTTTCTTTCCGAATCCTTGCTTCTCCGTGAGGGTCTTTGTTCATAACGATCATCTCAACTCCTTCTTTCTCTAGATGGTGATTCTTCTCTTCTACTTCTTCTCTTGGGAGAATCTTCTCTTCTCTTGTAGGGGGCCGTACACTCATTGGAATAGTGTCCGGGCCTTCCACAATTGTAGCAGTTTCGCTCTCGACTAGAAGATCTTTTGTCATTGTAGGACCTTGACTTGGAGCTTCTCTCTTTGCTTCTACTCTTGTAGAACTTGTTGAAGTTCTTCACCATTAAGCTCAATTCTTCATTGAAGGTTTGTTTCTCACTCGATGATGTGGGGGCTTCACATGAGGCTTTGGAAGCACCACTTGATTTGTTGTGAAGTTCCTCTTTATCCTTGAGTGACATCTCATGAGCAACAATTCTTCCGATGACTTCCGTTGGCTTGAGATCTTTGTAATTTGGCATCATTTGGATCAATGTGCACACGGTATCATATTTTCCATCCAAGGCTCTTAGGATCTTCTTGATGATGAATCTATCGGTCATCTCTGCACTCCCTAAGCCGGCAATCTCATTTGTGATAAGAGCAAGCCTAGAGTACATTTCAGCGACACCTTCACCATCCTTCATTTTGAACTTGTCAAGTTAACTTTGAAGCACATCCAATTTGGATTCCTTGACGGAGTCGGTACCTTCGTGCATATCAATCAAAGTATCCCAAATTTCCTTTGCATTCTCAAGACGGCTGATTTTGTTGAATTCTTCGGGGCACAATCCGTTGAAGAGGATATCACAAGCTTGAGCGTTGTATTGCAACATTTTCAACTCTTCCGCGGTGGCTTCACGGTTCGGTTCTTTCCTGTCAAAGAATTCACCTTGCAAGCAAATACACACAATAGCCCAAACGGCGGGGTTATGTACAAGAATATGCATTTTCATCTTATGCTTCCAACTAGCAAAATTAGTTCCATCAAAGTAAGGACCTCTACGCTGATAATTTCCCTCGCTAGATGCCATACTCTCCTAGGTTGTGAAACCAAGGCTATGACCGCCAAAAGCTATGGAAATCAAAGCAAATGGAGACCAAAGCTCTGATACCACTTTGTAGGATCGAAAGTATGTCTAGAGGGGGGTGATTAGACTACTTGACCAAACAAAAATCTAGCCTTTTCCCAATTTTAGTTCTTGGCAGATTTTAGCTATCTTAGCACAAGTCAAGCAATCTCCACACAATTCCATCAAGCATGCAAAAGAGTATATGAGCAGTGGAAAGTAAAGCATGCAACTTGCAAGAATGTAAAGGGAAGGGTTTGGAGGATTCAAACGCAATTGGAGACACGGATGTTTTTGTCGTGGTTCCGATAGGTGGTGCTATTGTACATCCATGTTGATGGAGACTTCAACCCACGGAGATTAACGGTTGCGCGAGTCCATGGAGGGCTCCACCCACGAAGGGTCCATGAAGAAGCAACCTTGTCTATTCCATCACGGCCGTCGCCCACGAAGGACTTGCCTCACTAGCGCTAGATCTTCACGAAGCAGGCGATCTCCTTGCCCTTACAAACTCCTTGGTTCAACTCCACAATATTGTCGGAGGCTCCCAAGTGACACCTAGCCAACCTAGGAGACACCACTCTCCAAGAAGTAACAAATGGTGTGTTGATGATGAACTCCTTGCTCTTGTGCTTCAAATGATAGTCTCCCCAACACTCAACACTCTCTAACAGGATTTGGATTTGGTGGAAAGAAGATTTGAGTGGAAAGCAACTTGGGGAAGGCTAGAGATCAAGATTAATATGGTTGGAATGGAATATCTTAACCTCAACACAAGTGTAGGTGGTTCTCTCTCAGAAAATGTGTATTGGAAGTGTAGGTATGTTCTGATGGCTCTCTTTTCGAATGAAGAGTGGGTGGAGGGGTATATATAGCCTCCACACAAAATCTAACCGTTACACACAATTTGCCAAACTTGGTGGGACCGAATGGTTAAACTCGGTCGGACCGATTCAGCAAACCTAGTGACCGTTAGGATTTTCGGTGGGACTGAGATGCAACTCGGTAGGACCGATATCGTTAGGGTTAGGGCATAACGTAATCTCGGTGTGACAGATTACACAAACTCGGTGGGACCGATTTTGGTAATAAGCTAACCAGAGAGTTGGTCAGGTAAACTCGGTGGGACCGATTCGCTCATCTCGGTGAGACCGAAATGTTACAAAAGGGAAACATAGAGTTTACCTTGCTATCTCGGTGGGACCGATCTCTCATCTCAGTAAGACCGAAACGTTTTGAAGGGAAATAGAGAGATTACAATCCCATATTGGTGAGACTGAGATCCCTACCTGTGAGACCGATTTGCCTAGGGTTTGTGGCAGTGGCTATGACATTTGAAACTCGGTGGCGCCAGATAGAAAGAATCAGTGGGGCCGAGTTTGACTTTTTGTTTAGGTCATATGTGGATGTGGGAAGGTAGTTGAGGATTTTGGAGCATATCACTAAGCATTTTGAGCAAGCAAGCCATTAAGCAACACCTCATCCCTCCTTGATAGTATTGGCTTTTCCTATAGTCTCAATGTGATCTTTGATCACTAAAATATAAAATGTAGATTCTTGAGCTTCAAGCTTGGGCCAAACTTTTTGTCCTTAGAATTTTGAGGGATCCACTTTCCTCATCCATGCCATGCCATTCATTGAGCTTTTCCTGAAATATTAATCATGGAATAATGTTAGCTCAATGAGCTATATGTTGTTAGGAATTACCAAAACCACCCAGGGATAGTTGCACTTTCAGTAACAGTAACAAAAGGTAACAGTAGTAAAACTAATGTTTTTGGTATTTTGTAGTGATGGTAGCAATAGCAACGGGAAAGTAAATAAGAGAAAAACAATGTATGGAAAGGTCGTAGGCAATGGATCTAGTGATGGACAACTATGCTGGATGCGGTTCATCATGTAACAGTCATAACCTAGGGTGACACGGAACTAGCTCCAGTTCATTGATATAATGTAGGCATGTATTCTGAATATAATCATACGTGCTTATGCAAAAGAACTTGCATGACATATTTTGTCCTACCCTCCCATGGCAGCGGGTGCCTTACGGAAACTAAGGGATATTAAGGCCTCCTTTTAAAAGAGAACCGGAACAAAGCATTAACACATAGTGAATACATGAACTCAAACTATGGTCATCACCGGTAAGTATCCCGATTATTGTCACTTCGGGGTTAACGGATCATAACACATAATAGGTGACTATAGACTTGCAAGATAGGATCAAGAACACTCATATATTGATGAAAACATAATAGGTTCAGATCTGAAATCATGGCACTCGAGCCCTAATGACAAGCATTAAGCATAGCAAAGTCATAGCAACATCAATCTCAGAATATAGTGGACACTAGGGATCAAACCCTAACAAAACTAACTCGATTACATGATAGATCCCATCCAACCCATCACCGTCCAGCAAGCCTACGATGGAATTACTCACGCACGGCGGTGAGCATCATGAAATTGGTGATGGAGGATGGTTGATGATGACGATGGCGACGGATTCCCCTCTCCGGAGCCCCGAACGGACTCCAGACCAGCCCTCCCGAGAGGTTTTAGGGCTTGGCGGCGGCTCTGTATCGTAAAACGCGATGATTTCTTCTGTCTGATTTTTTTCTCCCCGAAACTCAATATATGGAGTTGGAGTTGGAGTCGGAGAGGCAACAGAGGGCCCACGAGGTAGGGGGCGCGCCCCCCACCCTCGTGGAGAGGTGGTGGGCCCCCTGGCCTTCATCTTTTGCAGGTATTTTTCATATTTTCTGAAAAGTGGTTCTGTGAAGTTTCAGGTCATTCCGAGAACGTTTGTTCCTGTACATAAATAACACCATGGTAATTCTGCTGAAAACAGCGTCATTCCAGGTTAGTTCCATTCAAATCATGCAAGTTAGAGTCCAAAACAAGGGCAAAAGTGTTTGGAAAATTAGATACGTTGGAGAAGTATCAACTCCCCCAAGCTTAAACCTTTGCTTGTCATCAAGCAATTCAGTTGACAAACTGAAAGTGTAAGTGCATCTAGTGCCACCCTAGTTGGTTTTGGAGTATTGACGACAAACCTAGTTGAGGGACTAATGTGTTTGTGAGAATTGCAGGATAACACAGGTAGAAGTCCCTCATTGATTCGGTTTTCCTACCAGAGATGACCCCTAAAAATGTATGAAGACATTGAAGTCAAAGGTGGTATGTGAAGACATTCACCTTGAAGACTATGACAAGAGAAGACATCGCATAAAGACTATGGAGCGCGAAGACTTAGATCTTTCGTAGTTCTTTTTCTTCTTTGTTGAGTCATAGGAACCACTGTACTATTAAGTGGGGTCCAAGAAAACCAGTCAGAATGACTGAAGTGATGCTTAACCAAAATCCTAAGTCTTCGAGTGAAGATTATGAGAGCGAATCTTGTTCAGAGTTGGACAAGTCAGCTTTGCTTGTAGCCCAAGTAAAGTTGTCGTGTGTGTTTGAAATCTGACCGTTGGAACACGTGTCAGTTCCTTAGTGACCCAGGGTCATTTCGGACAAATCAGGTCCGGTTGCCTAGTGGCTATAAATAGCCCACCCCCTACAACCATAAACGGTTGGCCGCTCAGAGTTAAAGTACGGCTTTTGTTGTTTGAGAGCAACCCACCTCGAAGCCTTTGAGAGAGAATTCCTTGAGAGGATAAAAGCCCTAACCACCCAGAGCCAAAGAGTGTTAGGCATCACTTAAGTCTTCTTGTTTGTGTGATCTAAAGACTTATTACACTTGAGAACTGTGAATCCTCCAGCCGGTTAGGCGTCGCGTTCTGAGCATCCAAGAGTCATTGTGGATCGCCGGTGAACGAAGTCTGTGAAGGTTTGGAAGTTTACCTTGAAGACTTACCAGAGTGATTGGGCGAGGTCTGTGTGACCTTATCTCAAGGGGAATACGGAGAGGACTAAGTGTTCTGAGCTGTGTGCTCAGGACTAAGTGTCCGGGACTGACTGTCCTCAGGTTTAAATACCTATCCACCCTAACCAGACGTACAACTGTCACAGCAGTTGGAACCGGTCTACCAAACCTTTTTCTTCGTCACGCACACTGGTTCTATCCTTCACACTGGCTCTTGTAAAGTCAGTGCCTATTTGCTTTATCTATTTGTCTTCACTGTGTACCTGATCCTTACAGCCTAGCTACTATTAGTTAGTGTGGTTTCACTTCATTGAATGCTTGACTATTGTCTGTCTAGTGTAGTCTATCTTCTGCTACATGGAAATAGGTTCATTTCTATCATTTGTCTTTGAAACTTCCATGTTTTGAAGACTTCCATAAAAATCGCCTATTCACCCCCCCCTCTAGTCGATATAACACACTTTCAATTGGTATCAGAGCTAGGTACTCCCTTGTTCTGTGTGATTTTGGTTTAACCGCCTGGAGTTTCAGTTATGTCGACCACAGGTATGAAGACTGTGTCATGCCCCATCTTTGACGGTCACGAGTATCCCAAGTGGAAGGCCATGATGAAGAAGCGCCTCATGGCAACAAACAGCGAGCTATGGACCGTCATTGAGATTGGTCTGACCGATCTGTGCAAAATGGTAGAAGCTGATGACATTCGCAAGTACACTCTTCTCAACCTCACGGCGAAGGACGTCATCTGCTCCTGTCTATCTCAAAATCAGTTTAGGAATGTCATGCATCTCGATCATGCAAAGCTCATCTAGGACCGTCTCTTGGAGGTCTATGAGGGTCATCGAACTCGTCATGATCCTTGGTTCGAGGACTTTAAGGTGTCACTCAAAGCGATGACTTTCGAATCAGAATCATCATCTTCTGCATCATGCCTTATGGCAAATGATGCTAAGGTAATTGCATGCTATCTATCTGAATCCAGTGATGATGAATCTGGCGATGAATTTGGACCCAGCTATGCAAAACTTGCTTCCCTTGTCACTAAACAACAGAAAGCTATGGAACATATTCAAAAACTGTTAGACAAAAGCGATGACCTGTTGGACGCTGAAATGACTAGATCTCAGTCCTTAATTGAAGACATAAAAATCTTCATATTAAGTATGAGGAGCTTGAAAGTCATCATGAAACGCTCTCAACAACTCGTGAAGAACTCGAGAAATTGAGAGCGGCTCATGAAGATCTTCAAAAGGAAAATGAGTCACTTCGCGCCGAACAGATTAGTTCAGCTCAGGAAGGATTTGAACCACCATGTCTTAAATGCATTGAGCGTGATAATGCTACTCCTGTTGCTGAATGTTCTACTGCTGCTACTGTTGAAATATCTTCAACTGTTGATGTGGAAACTAACCCCTCTGCTGAGGACACCACTGCTATTGCTGATGAGAATGCTAGGTTGAAGACACTGCTTGAAACAGGGATGTACAAAAGTCTCAAAGGGCATTAGACACTATGTGACGTCCTCAAAAGGCAGATCCTGAACCGAAACCCTAGGAAAGAGGGTGTTGGGTTCGTGAGGAAAATGAATGCTGATGGCTCTTACTGGAAACCTGAGCAGTACCCCAAAACCACATGGGTTGCTGCAAAGGAACCTTCAGCAGATCCATTCACTCTATCTGGCTTCACTTGTTCTAACCCCGTTGTTATTGATGAATCCTTTGATGTAAACTATAAACTGTTTAAGAATCAGAATGGTGAAGTGTTTGCCAAATATATTGGTACTAACTGCAGGAATGGACCGCCTATGAAGAAGATCTGGGTACCGAAAAGGTTTTTGAGAATCTTCCTGTGAATGTCATCATGACACCACAGGTGAAGAAGACAAACCCCAGACCACAGGCTTCATACGGTCCAAAGGCTTCATACAGACAGAGGACTCACCTGAGTCATACTAACACAAATGTTTTGCAGGGAAGCCATACTCAGGCCTATGAATATGAGCGCAGTTCATCAAACCTCCATGTTCACAAGACCAAGAACTATTCTGCTTATTCTTATGAATACTATTGTCCACCCGCAAGACTTTTTGCTAGGGCTCCAAAGCCAAAGTTCTCAGATGCTGCACTTAGACTTATTGCTTCGAAGCCACCCCTGAAGATGTGGGTGGCTAAGAAAGCTTAACTCTCTTTTGCATGGAAAGGTCTCCAGCCGAAAACCAAAATCATCTGACACTATTGCTGGGACCTTAAACATCTTGTAGGGCGCAAGATCAAATGCCCAAATGGTCTTACTATGTACTTTGTTTCTGAATCGCTTGCAACTTGCCCTATCAGTCCTAATCTCGATCTAAGCTTTAATAATCCACTGGTTCGTCAAATGTTTTTGCTTCACAATTCTCTTCGTGAAGCCTATCCCCCTAACTGCACTGTAGAGTACGACACCAGCTGCTTCAGAATGGATTATTGATAGTGGATGTACAAATCACATGACTGGCAAGCGAAGCCTTCTCATGGACTCAACTTTACGTCCATCAGACAAAAGTCACATCACATTTGCTGACACTGGTAAAAGCAAGGTATTGGGTCTAGGTAGAGTTGCAATCTCAAAGGATCAACACATGGATAAAGTCATGCTTGTTGAATCCCTTGGTTTCAACTTAATGTCTGTCTCAATGCTTTGTGATTTAAACATGATTGTGATGTTTGGAAAATATTGTTGCCTTGTACTAATGGAATATGACAAGTCTTTAGTGTTTGAAGGGTATCGAAAAGATAATTTGTATGTTGTAGATTTCTCAGCAGGACCACAACTTGCAGTATGTCTACTAGCAAAAGCTTCTGAATGCTGGCTCTGGTATCGAAGGCTAGGGCATGCTGGCATGAGGAACCTCCACACCCTTGCAAGGAAGAAGCATGTCATAGGCATCGAGGGCGTCAAGTTCAAGAAGGATCACTTATGCGGTGCCTGTGAAGCAGGAAAGATGACGAGGGCTGTCGGTGTCAAAACCGGCGGATCTCGGGTAGTGGGTCCCGAACTATGCGTCTAGGCCGGATGGTAACAGGAGGCAGGGAACACGATGTTTTACCCAGGTTCGGGCCCTCTTGATGGAGGTAAAACCCTACGTCCTTCTTGATTAATATTGATGATATGGGTAGTACAAGAGTAGATCTACCACGAGATCAAGGAGGCTAAACCCTAGAAGCTAGCCTATGGTATGATTGTTGTATATGGAGTTGATTGCCTACGTACTACAACCCTCCGGTTTATATAGACACCGTATAGGGTTAGGGTTACATAAAGTCGGTTACAATGGTAGGAGATCTTGAATATCCGCATCGCCAAGCTTGCCTTCCACGCCAAGGAAAGTCCCATCCGGACACGGGATGAAGTCTTCAATCTTGTATCTTCATAGTCCAGGAGCCCGGCTGAAGGTATAGTCCGGCTACCCGAACACCCCCTAATCCAGGACTCCCTCAGTAGCCCCTGAACCAGGCTTCAATGACGATGAGTCCGGCGCGCAAATTGTCTTCGGCATTGCAAGGCGGGTTCCTCCTCCAAGTCCTTCATAGAAGATTGTAAACACCAAGAGTAGTGTCCGGCTCTGCAAAATAAGCTTCCACATATTGCCATAGAGAGAATAATATTAACACAAATCAAATCTGCTGACGTATTCCGCAGTGCGTCATCACACTACAGCCAAGTCCTTCACTCGAATCGTTTTCACTTTCCCACCTCAGCGTGTTTTGCGAGGTGGTTTCCTTGGCACGTCTTGTCAAAGCAGAGATCGTGTGCCCCCCTTTTACGGGATTCTCATCAATACGGACGTGGGTAACCCAATCGTGCCTGTTAGCATGTTTTCTCTATTAAAGGCGAGTCCCAAACGGTTACGGGGAGGGCTCCTGGTATTCAACCTCTTATAAAGAGACCAGGGCCTTACTCCTTTTCTCCAATCCCAAAACAAGTTCGCCCATTGCCTCGAGTTCCAACACCCTAGGCTCCAGATTCCGGGCGCCCCAGACCTTCGACAATGTCCGGTTCCGACCTTAAAGGCTGATGGATACCCTCCTCCGTCACGAAGGAGGACGTGCTAAAGTTGAGAGAGGCTAAGTTCTTGACCGCCAAAATTTCGCACAGGTTGCCTGCTCAAAGGCAGGCTATCCCCAGTCCCTAGCCCGGTGAGAGTGTAGTGTGCGTGTCTCACTTCCTTCGGGGGTTAGGCTTCCCGATGGACCCCTTTGTGAGGGGACTGCTATTTTATTACGGGCTGGAATTCCACGACTTAGCTCTGGAATCCATCCTCCATATCTCCTCGTTTATCGTTGTATGCGAAGCGTTCCTCCGTGTTACCCCTCACTTCGGATTAGGCTCAAGACTTTCAAAGTGGAGCTGAAGATGATCAAGGGACGGCACGCAGAGTGCGGAGGCGCTGTTATAAGCAAAAATGCAGATGCTCCATGGCCCGAGGGCTCTTTTCAAGAGGATCTAGGCTTGTGGCAACGAGAGTGGTTTTATATCACCGCTTCCCGGAGCACCAAGTGGGTGGCGCTTCCTGCCTTTCGCTCGGGTCCCCCACCACGGCTAGCGTCATGGGTTTATAGAGGGTTAGATTGGGGTTTGCCCAAAGACGTGCCCCTGTTACAGGGCCGAATTAAGGATCTCTTGGAAGGAGACCTCAGCTTAGTCAAGGTGACGCAGGTCATGCTGATTCGCCGAATATTGCCCGGCAAACATCGCCCCCTTCGCCTGTGGGAGTTTAATCCAGAGGGACCGCGAGCTCTCCAGAACTTTATGGGCGCAACGCCCGCGGAGATGTATAAACTATTCTTCAGATCACAAGAGATGTGTCGGGATTTAACCGAGGACGCAGGCCTAAGCTGCAATCGCCCGGATACTCAAGTAAGCAACCTTGTGCCTGGACCTTCTATTCGTATAATTATCATAAACTTGCCCCTAAAAGAGCCGTCCTTTTAAACAGGAGTGGATAGCGAAGGCAAAGCTGATCAGGTGTCCGGCTCCCCTTCCTAAAACCAGGCTGGATCCCGTGCTGGTCAGGATGCTGGAGATAATGCCTTTGGAGGGGGAGGACAAGGAAGCTATGGCCTCCTCGAAGGAGTCTGCTCCAAAGGGAGGAACCGACAATTCCTCTCCTAAGGGGAAGAAGAGAGCCGCCTCTGACGACCCGGAAACCATGGCCTTGAAACGGGGGAGAAAATCCTCGTCAGAGGGTCCGACGCCGGGGAGTTCCTCGGCCGGACTACGCCCTCAAGGGGATCAGCCCTCCAGCGAGCCGTAAGTGGAGAAAAGATTTTCCTTTTGAGGGATGAGGGAAGTCCTTGATTTATATCTGAGAAGATTAACCAAACCTTTATCTTGTAGCTCAGACCTCAGCCCCTCTCAGCAGAGCTCGTCTTCGGGGGATCTCCTTCCGGAGATGATGGAGAGTGGGACGCCTCCCCCTGTCGTGCCGCCTAGCGAGGCAGGCGACCCTGAGGTGTTGTCGCGAAGGGTTTCTCCAAATCCGGCAGGGGCAGAAGGTGGCTATGCGGCCCCCCGAGGTTCTCCGCGTCCGGCCTTCGAAAGAGGTCATGGGACGAGCCCGGCACCGTCTGGTGCTCGGCCAGAGGAGCTAAAGATTCTGCTGGGGTGAGCTTCTATCTCAGAGGAGCACCGCGCATTGATGGGCACGGTGATTGAAAGGATTTAATCCGTAGAGAGCGGATTGTATGAGGCCATCAAAAGTTTACTGACGGGTTTTGAGGTACATTAGATAATGTATACTTTTGTCAGTTGCGCATGCGTAAGATGCGCCCTGTGTAGATAGTAGCCCGAGAGACTCTGCGCGTCGTCAAGAAATGACGGCACGCGGAGGATCATAATCCCAGGTCTAAGATGTCGCCTTTGAATGTAGGCGGCTGGGTGTCCGGAATCGAGCCAAACTAACGATTTTGCCAAACTAAAGCGGTAACTGGACGTGGCAGATGTCGACATCACGCTTGTCAATAAGCGGCTTGATGAGGCTCAAGGTATGTAATTCCTCGGGCGGCATTAGGTAAGAACAGTTTTATGCATGTGTCTTACGATGTGTGTGCTTGACGCAGATGGTGCGGCCGCCGTGGAGAGTCTTAGGGCAGAACTTGCCCGAGCTAAAGAACAAGCCAGTGAAAGTGATGCGGCCACCAGGAAAGCCCTTGAAGAGCTGAGAGCCGAACAGGCTGCTCATTGCCGAAGCAAGGAAGAGATGGCCGAGATGGCCGAAAAGTTAAAAAGCGCTACAGACCGTTGCAGACTTCTTGAAAAAGAAGACCAGGCAAAACAGACGGACTTAGAGAAGGCCATTGCCAATGCCAAGGACGCGCGCTCCGCGATGAGAGCTGCGAAGGAGGAGCTGCGTCAGGTCGAATAGATTGCGGCTGGAAAGCCCTTTATGCTGCAAAGGAAATTTTGTGATCCGAAGTTTGCTCCGTTGGACCGGATGTGGAGTGTGGAGGATACCTATCTGGACTTGGCAGCGAGTGCTGCTGATGCGACCGAACACTTTCGAGATCAGAAAGATCGCGAAGTGGAAAAGCTTTTCTGGTCGCAGTTTCACAATCCAGAGCGTCCACTGGCAGTGGATGATCGTTTGGCTCAATGGGCCGAACTGAATAGGTTGTCTGGACTCGCCATGAAGTACGTCATGGGTCACCTATGGCCGGGGAGATCGGAGCCGAAGAGTTATTTCAACTTGGTGCAGCAATTCCTCGACGCGGTGCCGCGTATAAATGCAATGAAGAGGTCAGCATGCATAGAGGGCGCTAGGATGGCTCTTGCCCGTGTTAATACATACCGGGCCGAGATGGAGACCACCGTTGTTGCGTCCCGAGATTCGGACAAAAGCCGAGTACCCTCCGAACACTATTTTCAGGAAGTTCTTGAAGGCGCTCATGTAATAGAGACGCAGTGCCCGAAAGATGCTATGTTATGATAGCATATGTAATTATAAAGTAATATTTTGATAAACTGTAGTGGCCTTTTTTATACTTGTGCCTCCAAGTATTGGGAACACCTCCTGTGCGGCCGTTTTAAGATATATATATATATATATATATATATATATATATATATATATAGAATCTGAAAGATGGCAGTCGTTGGCTTCAGCCCCCACGCACACAGTGCGGGGGTGCTCGCAGAAGACGCATTTTCACACTTAACACAACGTCTTGGTCCTACAAATGAGGTGATAGCGCAGCGGGCCAGGAAACCGGACTATAATGCTTTAACACTTTCACTTAGCCATAGGAGTTTGACAGTGAGACTATTTAGGTAGCCCCTTGGTGGCAGCTGCGCTCGTCCGAGTTCGGGGCGCGTATGTGCCTGACCGGGAAGCGGCCCTTCGTTAAAGCGGAGGAATCCGATAGATTCCGATAGGTCATCGAGTGGCTGACCAGTCTGACGCTACATCATGACAGTCAGTTTTCGGCTTTCTCTATTGAGGTGCTCGCCCGGCCGAACCGGGGCACAATCGCAGTAGTTCTCCCGGTGCTACCTGAGCCGATAGAGCGGAACGTAAGGTAGCGGAACTCAGGAGCCGGGCAACCCAACATTTGACCAAAGACATGATTCGGAGCTGATGCATATAATGCCAAAACTCGCGACGCCGAACACTCCCTAAGGTGTTCGGTCTTTATGAGTGTGGGCGAAACAACACTCTTTATTAAAAAAGCCCCTAGTGTCCAGGTACGTGCAAAAATTCTGATGTGGCCACATGCCAAGACGCCAGCCTCCTCCTTGGTTATATCAGGAAAAAAAACCCAGGGGATATGTAGCAACAAGAGACAGTAAAAAAGGTTTATGCAGGGTCTTAATCTAAAAAGAATCCTTTAGGACGGGTCCCTACTGCACGTCTGCGCCTGTGTCTCCGTTGTGCCGTATCCTGGACGGGCGCCGCACGACGTTCATCTGTAAAAGAGAGGAACTGAGTTGAAAACGGGTCGTGCCGAAAAAGTTTAAAATAAGCAAAGTATAAAGTAAGATATATAAGATTGAGCTTTATTGTCTCTTATTGTATATGCGTGGAGCCCCTAGTGCGGGGGTATATGGCTTCTAGGCCTGCATCAATGATGGTTTTGCACCGAACTCGTCTATCCGCGTTCGTGGTCTTGAATGACCTATTTCGAAGTTTTTTGGTCGGTGAGGCCATATTGTTGTGGGGCTGTCAAAGCGGCCGCACAGTCCTCCGCTTGGGGAGGCGCACTTTAGTGCTTCCCCTTCAAAGAGATGATGCCTCGTGGACCGGGCATCTTAAGCGTAAGAGATGCATAATGCGGTATTGCGTTAAAGCAAGCGAAAGCTTAGCGTCCTAGTAGTGCTTGATAGCGACTTGAGAACGGGACGATATGGAAGGTCAGCTTTTCACGACGGAGGTTATCGGAAGAGCCGAATATGACTTCGAGCCGGAGAAAACCCATACAATGGGTGTCCGGACCAGGTATTACCCCTTGAAAGGAGATTTTGCTGCGGCGGATTCTTGTTGGGTTTATCCCCATGTGCTGGATTGTATCCTGATATATCAGGTTTAGTCCACTGCCGCCGTCCATAAGGACATTTGAAAACTAGAGTCCGCCAATTATTGGATCGAGTATCAAGGCAGTCCAGCCTACTTTCTTGATATTCCTAGAATAATCTAGCTGATCGAAGGTGATCGGTTTTGACAACCAATGGCAGGACCCTTTGGGGATGGGCCGTGTGGTGCGTACCTTTATAGGCGCCGCACGTTTTGTTATGTGAAGTGAGTTCACTGTTTTTACTTCTTGTGGGAAGTTCTTTTGTTTCCTGGTGCTTTGCTTTTGGGGTTCGTCCTCGTCTTCGCTTGGTGTGTCGAGCCCCTTGTGTTCGGCATTGAGTCTGCCAGATTGTTTGAAAACCCAACAGTCTCTATGGGTATGGTTAGCAGGCTTCCCGGGAGTACTGTGTATCTGACATATCCTGTCCAGGATTTTATTTAGGTTGGATGGATCGCCCATGTTATCCTAGGGGGCTGTTTTTCCTGATTTTGTCGTGAGCCTTTGAATCCGGCATTGACTGCCGTGCTCTTCGGACTTTTGTCCTTAGTCCAGCGACGGTCCTTGTTGCGACGCGGTTTTCCGTTTCCATCCCTAGTTTCGGATGTACTTGGGTCACTGGGGCTGCACCTTGCCAACCAGCTGTCCTCCCCTGCACAAAAGCGGGTCATGAGGCTTGTTAGTGCGGCCATTGTTCTTGGCTTTTCTTGGCCGAGGTGTCTGGCGAGCCATTCGTCTCGAACGTTATGCCTGAAATCTGCTAAGGCTTCGGCATCCGGACAGTCGACTATCTAATTCTTTTTAGTGAGGAATCTATTCCAGAACTGCCGAGATGATTCTCCGGGTTGTTGAGTTATGTGACTAAGATCGTCTGCATCTGGAGGGCGGACATAGGTCCCTTGAAAGTTTGCTCGGAAAGCATCCTCGAGCTCTTCCCAGCTTCCAATTGTGTTTTCGGGAAGGCTTTTAAGCCAATGCCGGGCTGGCCCTTTAAGCTTAAGGGGTAGATATTTTATGGCATGGAGATCATCTCCTCTAGCCATGTGTATGTGGAGGATATAATCCTCGATCCAAACTCCAGGGTCTGTTGTTCCATCATATGCCTCTATGTTTACGGGTTTGAATCCCTCTGGGAATTCATAGTCCAGGACCTCATCGGTGAAACATAGGGGGTGTGCGGCGCCCCTGTATTTGGGTGTGCCGGATTCTGATGATGGCTTACGAGAGCTTGCTTTCTTGGCCCATAAATGGACCTGACTGGGCCATGATGCGAATCCTTAAGTGGGTCGCATGCCGATTTAGGTGCGGCGCCGCTTGCCGCTTTATGGGGTCGTCTATCTGACCATGTGGCTTTTTCATTTTTTGAATGCGAGGGCTCTAGGGCCTCTTCGTCGAATTCAGGCAGTAGCTTTGTTTTCGGATAGCTTTTAGTGCGGCGATTGTCGCCGTACTTATCTGTGGTATTGATTACTTTGCTCCATCTAATCCGGAGTGCATCTTCCGTTGTTTTTAGCTTCCGCTTCTGCTTTTTTAGGCTGCATGCAGTTGCAACGAGCCTCTCCTGGAGATTCTTCTGCTCCATAGGTTTATTCGGCGTGAGGTCATCCGGAATGCCGTTTTCGCCGGAGGAGGGATGTTCGGTTTCTCTATCCGTGTTGCCCTGTTCGGACGGTTGCTCTAAGGCCTGCTCGTAGTCTACCGGCTCGTCCTGCTCTATGGCTGGGTTTTTGTCGAGGCGGGGCTTGGGTCGGCGTTTACGCCGACGCTTTGATTGCTTTTCGGGGGGTCGATCTCCCGTCCCATCCCCTTTTTCCTCGTTGTCACTTCCTTTAGGGGTATCCACCATGTACACATCATGAGATGAGGTGGCTGTCCAGTTCCCTATGGGCGTTGGTTCGTTGGTATCTCATGCATCGTCATCCATGCTGTCGATGTCTCCAGAGTCGAAGTTGAGCACGTCGTTTAAATTGTCGACAGTGGCTACCAAGTGGGTGGTGGGTGGGCTTTGAATTTCTTCATCGTCCGTATCCCATCCTCGCTGACCGTAGTTCGGCCAGGGCTCTCCTGATAAGGAGAGAGACTTGAGAGGGTTCAGGATATCGCCACACGGCGAGTGCTGAAAGATGTCTGCGGCGGTGAACTCTATTATCGGCGCCCAATCGGATTCGATCGGCAGGGGCGCGGGGGGTTCGGAGTTCGGAAAGGAGTCCGGATCCTCGGAGTCACGGATCATGCAGAGTGCGGGCTAGCGTTCGGCTCGATCGCCTTTGAGATCGAAGCCCTCGAGGTGACGTCCAACCGCTCATCCTCGATTGGCGCAATAGGCTCCGAGTTAGGGGTCGGAACCGATGTGTGTGCGGCCTCCAGGACACTGTCCGGAGGCAGAGCTAGATCATGCCCCTCGAGATAGTGCGGCGCGCTTGGCCGTGGCTCGAACCCGTCGAAGATCAAGTCTCCGCGGATGTCAGCCGTGTAGTTTAAGCTTCCAAACCTGACTTGATGGCCAGGGGCATAGCTTTCGATCTGCTCCAGGTGGCCGAGCGAATTGGCCCGCAGAGCGAAGCCGCCGAAGACGAAGATCTGTCCGAGGAGAAAAGTATCACCCTGGACTGTATCGTTGTTGATGATCAAAGGAGCCATTGGGTCTAAAGGCGACGACACAGAGGAACTCTCAATGAAAGCACCAATGTCGGTGTCAAAACAGGCGGATCTCGGGTAGTGGGTCCCGAACTATGCGTCTAGGACCGATGGTAACAGGAGGCAGGGAACACGATGTTTTACCCAGGTTCAGGCCCTCTTGATGGAGGTAAAACCCTACGTCCTGCTTGATTAATATTGATGATATGGGTAGTACAAGAGTAGATCTACCACGAGATCAAGGAGGCTAAACCCTAGAAGCTAGCCTATGGTATGATTGTTGTATATGGAATTGATTGCCTACGGACTACAACCCTCCGGTCTATATAGACACCGGATAGGGTTAGGGTTACATAAAGTCGGTTACAATGGTAGGAGATCTTGAATATCCGCATCGCCAAGCTTGCCTTCCACGCCAAGGAAAGTCCCATCCGGACACGAGACGAAGTCTTCAATCTTGTATCTTCATAGTCCAGGAGTCCGGCTGAAGGTATAGTCCGGCTACCCGAACACCCCCTAATCCAGGACTCCCTCAAGGGCCAAGCATCCCTCGAAGACAATCATGACAATGACTCAACCCTTCGAACTGCTACACATGGATCTTTTCAGTCCCAGTCATTACTCAACTCTTACTACTACTGCTTGTCTCTATGGCTTTGTCATTGTTGATGATTATTCAAGATATACTTGGGTGCATACAATCCTTTACAAGACTGAAGTGCAGGATGTCTTCAGACGCTTCGCCAATCGAGCAATGAACAACTATGGCACCAAGATAAAGCACATCAGAAGTGACAATGGCACTGAATTCAAGAACACTGGCCTTGATACATATCTTGATACTTTGGGCATCACACATGAATTCTCAGCTCCGTACACGCCACAGCAGAATGGCGTCGTCGAACGCAAGAACAGAACACTTGAAATGGCTCGGACGATGCTTGATGAATACAAGACTCCAAGAAAATTCTGGCCTGAAGCCATTGACACTGCATGCCATATCATCAACCGTGTTTATCTTCACAAGCTTCTGAACAAGACATCCTATGAGCTCCTTACTGGCAAGAAGCCAAATGTCAGTTACTTCAGAGTATTTGGCGCCAAGTGCTGGATCAAGGATCCACATCACACTCCAAAATTTGCACCAAAAGCACATGAGGGTTTTATGCTTGGATATGGAAAGGATTCGCACTCCTACAGAGTCTTCAATCTCTTTCATTACAAAGTGGTTGAAACAGTGGATGTGCGGTTCGATGAAACTAACGGCTCACAAAGAGAGCACTTGCCAAATGTGCTAGATGAAGTTCCATCTAGTGAATCAATTAACCAAAGCTTGTCCCAATTCGGCCAAAAAAAATACTGCAGCATGTTGGTGCCTTGTCATGACACCATGCCAAGTTTCATGATTTTCAGTCGTGTTTTGGGTTTACAGGAATTAAAAAAACCAAGTTTCTCAATCATTCCGCCCGAGCCATGACACCTAGATGTTTGAATTATATTCCCATTTCTTGCATGGGACCTATAAATTCACCCGAAGACACAAATTTGATTTTTTAGCAAACTTTGGTGCATTGGAGCATGTGCTTGTAGTTAAAATTTGAATTATGCATATTAAATGCCCAGAAACTCAAATAATGCATAAAAATGCCAAACAAACCCGGAATAATTCCAAATTTAAACACGACACTCATGTACTAGTTGCATGTTCACTACACATAAATGTTCTAGCAATTCAAACACCATCCTTTCCCCCCGTAACACCATTTTGTCTTTGAAAACATAAGGAAAAAATCAGGTATACCACAAACAGATTACTAGAAAGAATCATGTGGGATGCGATATAAAATATCTTGGTGCACCGTCTTGTCTGGCTTACGTAGGAAGCTTCGTCATCTACAGTCCACCACCCCCACTTGAACCACACTTGCACACCAGTTTCTCGCGGCACCGAGTGAAATTTTGTGGCCACCGAGGAAATATCTATCTCCCCGCCCCCTCCCTCCTACCAAAAGCCACATTTCCACTATTCCTCCTTGCTTTCCAAGTTCAAACCTTCACTGCTGCTTACTGGCAGCTCAGCCTCCTCGTCGGCGACCCTTCTTCTTGCAGCGCCGCCTCCTCGCCGGCGACCCTTCTTCTTGTAGCGCCGCCTCCTTGCCGGCGACCCTTCTTCTTGTTGCATGGCCTCCTCGCCACTGACCCTTCTTCTTGCTGCGCGGCCTCGTCGATATGGTCAGGTAATCCACACCCCACCCACACCATCCTCCTCCTTTCCCGTCCCACATGCCCCGACCGACGGAGCGGCACCTTCCACCAAAATCACGGCCCCCCTCCTCCAATTAAGCGCCGCCCACAACCATTTTACACGCAGTATAAACATGGAGTTGAGTAGCATGCGGCCGCACGCGCGAACGAGGTCGCTATGGCTGCCATGTGTGTCGACTGCCAGATCTTGAGGAGCACCTCATCTTCAAGGCTACCATCGATAGCACCACGTGGTTGTCTACTTTAAAATACAGTTCGTGATGTTTTCTCGAGGCCACCGCCAGTGCCTTCAAGTGATTTTTCCTCTATAATGTTAATATCCAATCTTATGTTCAGTTAATAGTTTGGTCCTCTGAAATGTAATGTACAGTTAACACTTTGGTCCAACAATTGCTAAATTTCGTAGTACTGTTCTCATGCATGCTTTGTTTTGTTAATTGTCTTATCTTCTAGTACATGTTTCTATTCTGCAATGTCGTGCTCAGTTAACTATTTTTGTTCATTTGGTCTGCTGTACATTTAACTATTTGGTTCAATTCTGCAATTTGATTTTCATTTGTTATGGGTACAATTTTGTATTGTTATGCATGTGACACCAATCGAATTTGGCTGTACTCATTACATATTCTACTGATAGTATGGCAACTCTCAGTTAACCTGATCAAGATCTTCCTTATGTGTATTATAGGGAAAAAATGGGAGAGATTGTGGTTTACCATCGAGGTTTGTTCAAGCAGGGTCCTTTAGCTAATAGCACATTATTGTGTAGTTGCAGGTATCATTCTAATATTTAGATTTCTCACAATTTGGTCTTGCACATGTAGGTCCTGTTGTCAGAGGCTTAGACCCACTGTTCGACCCATTTTGCATATGGGGAAATGAGATGTCCATGAATATCAGTCAAGTCAAGAAACTCAGAAAGATTGTTAGGATGAAGAAACTTACGACGAATAACAGCAAGATTTTTGTTTGCATAATGAAGAAGACATCGGTCAACTATAGGATGGTACTAGCTCTTTTACCTTGTTTTCACCCCTTGTGCCATTTCAAAATTTACAACAGCGATTTATGCATAGCTTTGTTTTCAATACTTTTCAAAGCAGTTCACCGATGATTACCTCTCAAACCACCTGCATGATCAAGAGGCAAGGAAGGTATTCATTCAACACCCACGGTACAATATTGAATTCTTGCTGAAGAGGACGAAGGTTGGGCGGGCAATTATCCATAGCCACTGGCCTAAAGTTGTAAGGACATTCAACATCACTGGAGGCTCAATATTTGCCTTCTGCTTCTGCAGTTTCCCAGATGAGATTCATCTGTCTATTTACCGTGTATGATGCTACTTTCCAAAGCTTTTTGATGTTGCATGTGAAACTTGGTGCTGTTGTGTAATGGCGTAGCTGAGTGTCGAAGCTATCTGATGTAATTTGATTATGAAATCCTGTTGCTTTTATACGGATATGAAATATCTGGCGTGTTTTATAAGAAATATCAGTTTGATTAGTACATGGATTATCCATAATAGGCTAATTACCCTACTTATTGGGGTTTTCTAATGCAGAGGGTTACTCAGACAGCACCGCTGGCGATGAACTCAAACAACCCGCACGATTTCTAGAAAGTAGGTGTGTTCGATCAACTAACAATCACACATGGCTTCCGGCAGCAAACTATTTGTGTTAGGCCACCTTTCACAAACGTTTCCCCACAAAGAACTGTGTGTGATATACATACGAACAGAAATGTTTTCCCTGGATTGACTCTGTGGGATGTACATAAGAACATAAACGAATTCCTTGGATTGACTGTGTGTGATATACATACCTACGAAAATGTTTTTCTGGGATGCACCATGTGGGATGTACATACCTACGGAAATGATTTTCTCGGAGTACCGTGTGGGATGTACATACCTATGGAAATGATTGGGTTTCGATGCTTCGCCCGATCGCACACGGCCCCAGCCTGGGTCCCAGGAGGGCCTATCCCTGACGATTTCTGGGTCATGTGGGAACAACACCCTATCGCACACACTCCCTTGGCGACTATTCCAAATGCCGTCGCGGAAAGGGGTTAAAACCGTTTGTTTAGCACGTCGTTGTACTAGTGGTGATTAACGTAATAGCTATGTGGGCATATTTGTTGGAGTAAATTACGGAGGGGGGAAGGGGTGGAAATAGTGCTGGTCACAATGGATTGGACGAGCGCGGGGGGAGGAGAGCATGCATGCAGATTTTTTTCCACACGGGGTGGAGTGGTGGGACCGCCGGAGGGAGGAGGAGAGTCAAGTAGGCGTTCAGATGTCAAGGTGCACTAAATTATTGCATGCGATGATTAAGGCTGGCCATAGTGGTGGTAATGTGGTACTAGCCGGTATCATGCACACGGGAATAGCAAACATGCTGATGTGGCAAAGAATTAAAGAAAAAGAGGGGGTTAGAGTAACATAGGTAGATACCGTATCATATTAAATATTATGGTACTTTGTGTCATGCATGGCACTAAAAAGGTAGTCCAGTATCATACACTAGTATCATGCACATGATACTACTATATGCTACTTTCTACTATGAGTAGCCTAAAGAGAATATTGACTAATCTCTACTCGCTATCTCTATTTTCTACTCTATATCTCCTATATATACTTATATATATATACACTCCTATAAAAATCTCAGTTGGTGGTGATGGTGTGTCTGCCTCTGGACAACGTGAGCTGTTTGATCTGCTTGGAACCAATGGCTGAGATGTGTGTGCATAGAGACATGGCATTGCCACCGGAGGTAGCAGATATTTAAACCACCTCTACCACTGTATAAAATATGGAGCTACTAATTCCAGCCTCATTTCCTTTCTAGTTCATCTCCTTGCATTCTTGCCGCCAGCGGCGAAGGTTCCTGAAGATGGAGTCCAGACCCTAGAAACAACTACAAAAACTATTCCACCGCCTCTATCTTGGTAAGAGTAGGTGAAAATTTTGAATCGAGCCCTTTAAACTAGAAGGGAGGTAGTAGTACTCTAATAGCTAACCTTGTTGTGATGACTAGATAGGACATGGCACACACCTGGACGGAGGAACTAGTCTGCATTGTGCATATAAGTTTTGTCTGAAGTCAATGTACCTCTACTTTGACCAAACTTGTAGAAAAATGTATCAACATTCACAATGTCAAATCGATATTTCTATACTCACTATAAAAAATAGTTTCATAAAATATATATTTGGTATTGTAGATATTGATATTTTTAGTATAAATTTGGTCAAAAACTTTGCAAACTTTGACTTGACACAAATCTTACGTGGAGTAAAAAGGACCAAAGGGAGTATCATGCATGTGGAGTAGGCAAAAAAATTGCTCATTTATAGCCGGTCGAAGTCTCAAAGGGCGCGACCGCGCGAAGGAGGCGAAGGACATGGGAGGCGCGACGGTCGACGGAATTAAGTGAAGTTACATCCACGCGCTGGCATGGCGTGCGATCACACGTAAGCTATATCGTCATGCCTATGATATGGGTCTAGTAGACATGACATCTAGTGGGTCCCGCATAGTACTCAAGAACTCTTTGGGGGCATGCAATCGTTTATCCACCTGGCAAGCCAACAACCCCACGCCATTCGCACGCCCTACTCGTCCCCGTCTTCTACCTTACAACAGCTCGCTCCCAGTCGTCACGTCCTTTCACATTACACCAGTTCAACTTCTCCTAACCCGCCTCCAAAATCCATGGCCTCCAAATCTCCATGATCGTCGCTGAGTACCAGGTTAGAGCCATCACCGGTGATGAGTTCATCGTCATCTACACACGTAGATCCATGACAGTGAAAGCATGCCTTGCTCGCTTCCTACGCATGTTCAACAGTTCAAGGGATGAGTGGGTCGCTGGGCTTGATGTTGAGTACACCACAGTCCTGGAAAGCGAGAAGATTCTAAAGGAGGCAGAGAAGAAGAAGCTCGTCGTGATCCAGGTTTGCGTACATAACGTGTGCTTGGTCTACCACATATGCCATGCCGACGTTGAGTGCCAGGATTTTAAGAACTTCCCCAAGGACGAAAGTGTGAAATTCATTATTGTAGACTTTAGTAACGACAGGATTGTCCTGGGTCGGATAGGCCTCATTGTAGGTGAACCCTTCGATCTCTAGAAGGCAAGCCTGGTGCCCTCCTCTCAGCCTTCAATGCTGACCCTGGCAGCAGCCATGATTGATCCTTCGTACGCTCAATAGAAGAAACCTCACCACGAGTATCATCATGCATGGGAACCGAAGACAATAGCTGAAGATCACATCTTGTACGCAGCAATGGATGCCTACCTTTGTTTAAATATCTACAAGGGTTGGATGAAGAAGCAGAGCCCAGTGTCCGGTACAAGCAAAGAAGCGTCGGCGAAGAGGAAGAGGAAGAGGGACGAGGACGAATTCGAGGACGTGGACTCGGACTCCGAGTAAGGTGGCAGTGTCGTCGCTCATGCTAGTTCTACAGCAGTGTCAAGCGTACTAGTTTCTTAGTTTTATTTCAAGGGTGTGTTGTGCTGAGCCCCCAGCAGAACTATGTTTATGTTCTTTTCTCGTTATTTGAACTCTTTAGTACGTACAGTAGTACTAGTATGTCTTACTATTATTCTTCTTGTAGTTGGTACTAATACTCGTATCTTTGTGTTCCTACTGTACTTAATACGTTCGTACTAGTAGTATAATTTGGGTCAGTCGATTTGTGAAAGAAGTCTGATAGAGCGAAGGAAGAAGACCGCAGAGAAGCTACCCCAGTATCTATATTAGGGTGGCAGGGTGCCCATGATCTATCTTATGAGTGTTGGGTGTGGAATGTAGTTCGCCGGAAAAAATGGATCATGCCCGGGGTTAAACGGATGGCGGGGGTGGGGGAGCATGGTGGTGGCAGGCGGTTCAGGGGAGGGCGGAGCGGCAACGGCAGGTGCTTAGGCGTGTGGCGGGCTGGCAGCTCGATGCATGAGAGAGAAGATGAACAGTGCATCTATTTTGGAGGTTGAGGAAACCCTTCTGGCCATCCATGTTCATCCAACGGCTCACAAGGGTCGGCTGACCCAAATAGCTCCTTCAGATTGCAGGATCCATGTGGAATTCAAGGTCTCGAAGGTAGATTCCGCGTCCGCACCTGGTTTACGGGCTCGGCCGGGCTCGACCGGCTTCCGCCGCAATAGCCGCCATGGGCGCCTCCTCCGCGCAGGTGGAGACGACAATGACACGCTAGCTCCTCCTCGCCGGTGTGCTGGAGAATGCGCTCATCCTCCTCTTTGTACGCTGCGTGTATAGATACGGCTCCACCAGCTGCTCGCGCGCTTGGCAGCACGGAGGCATCGCAAGGAGGGACTGCAGACGACGTGAGCGGGTGATCCTTTAGCTTCATGGCACAGGGATGGCGGTGACACGGCAGTGATGGGCGAGAAATGTTTGGCTGGAGCAGGCGGGCGCCGGCATGCGCAACGATGGCGACGGCATATTGATGAGTGCACGTATGGGATCTTAGTTTAGTTTTATATAGGGTTGGTCAAACTTAAAAGAAAACCGTACTAGTACACGTAAACATTAGACTGAGGCAACGCTTATATTAGTTACCACAACCATGATACGAAATCCTGTCCAAGCGCGTGAACCACGGCCGCGCAGTCGATCGAACGGTGCATCACCATGTCGCGCTCGAAGGACATCCACCAAACCTTTTTGTGTGTGTGAAAACAATCCCCGAATATTACTCACCTTTTTTCCTGGAAAAGTTCTTCACGCTACAAAATTTCCATATATTTGAATTTAGCTTCAGCTCGTGTTTATTTGGATTTGGGCGTTTTAGGTGCGCCGTAGTTTTTTTAATAATGATTTTGTGTGTGTGATTGGGAGAGAACGTGTGTATGTGTCCTTATGTGTGTTGTCGCGAAGTGTAATGTGGAGATGGTGTGTGTGTGATAGAGACATAGAGAGGTGTGAATGTGCAAATGATCATGCATCAGTGAGACATAGAGAGATGCCGATACGTTGTGTATACATGAGAGAGCGGTCTTCTATTTGTACTTGTGTGTGTGCGAGAGAGAGAGAGAGAGAGAGAGAGAGAGATAGATAGATAGATAGAGAGAGAGAGAGGAGCATCCGTAACACAACAACCACCTCTCTCGATTCGTCTATCCCTCGCACGATCGCATGTAACACATGCATCAACGCACACATTTTGACACCCTCACCCGGCCCCTGCCCTCCTCAAGGCCCACACATCGCTCTCTATCTCGCATGCACAATATCTTCATGTAAACCCTATTTAGCATGTAGCTTTCCATCACATACACACACATTTCTCTCCATAGGTTTGATTTCTCTCAATATCTGACACACACACACACCGCACACACACTCCCCCTCCCCTGAGCGCACAATTCATCCCCATCCAAGGTTATATGGCGACCACTCCCGCTTGTGCTTCTCTGCACCCCAGCATGCACACCACCTCAATCTTCAAACAGGGCATCGAGGAGATCAAAGACGGCGACCACACTGCACTAGAGAATGCGGGGCCTTTTGGAAGCAGGATGATGTGACAACGACTGACTGACTCCTCCACCCCCCTTATCTCTCCCGCATAAAATTACCAATCCCTCTCTCTCCTACACAGAATTATCAATCCCTCAACCCACGAGATCCTTCCCCTCTCATCCATGTGTTTCCAGCTCTCTCATCAAACCTGTTGTCTCTTCTCCTTCCACGTGTACAGAATCCGGATGCACATGCATCTCATGTATATTACATGTCTCCATCTTTCTCACAGACCTAACTTCTTCCTCTCTCTTTCTCTCTCTATCTCTCTCTCTTGTTAGGTTTGTCTCCTACTCTCTCGCCCACATACATACAATATTTCCCGCCCTACCTGCTCCATCTTCGCAAGCTCTCTCTACACGTTTCATTCACACATTGGGATGTGTTCAAAATGTTGCTTTTATAATGGATGATGTAGAGTTATGGTTGGTTTTGTTGCATCCTACAAAGTAATAACTATGAAATGCATCTAGATTTTCATTTGACTGGGATCATGTGAGTATGAGCATATTGTGAAGTACTATAGACCTCATATACATCTTGGAATTCAACAAAGATTGTAACTATTGAATTGTATAGACCATTACATTCGAAGTCAGTAGCCTAATATATTTATTTCACAATTACAACAAATGATTAATTCACTACAAAAAAAGAAAACAAATGTGAACTCCCTCCGTTTTTATTTAAGTCTGTGTATTAGCATTGGTCAAAGTCAAGTTTTTTAAACTCTCAGAAAGTTTATAACAAAAAATATTAACATATACAATAACAAATAAATACCATTAGATTCATTATTGAATGTACTTTCACATCATACATATTTGTTATGGTAAATGTTTATATTTTTCTATAAACTTGGTCAAACTTTAGGAAGTTTGACTTCGCTCAAACCTAATATGCAGAGTTAATAAAAATGGAGTGAGTAATAGTAGTTACTAGTACTACTCGCTAGTTGCGTAGCCAAATCACCCAACACGCCCCATGGGGGTTCAGAATCACAAAATTTTGAGGTCGGCGGGAAAATCTCCCGTGACCCTGATTCGAGCAGTGCAAAGTTACCATCATAGCCTTTGGAACAGGCCTACGGATGATGCTTGGTAGGGGGGCTGTTTTGGTAACCTCAGGTTCACCCTACCCTGCCAACCCCACCCCGGCACCCAGAGTAGTACACCTGAATACCCCCCATTTTCTATCCCCATCACAAAATAGACTTCTCCATGGCACCGCGGCCTTCATGCTCCTCCCCTTCTACATCGGCGTACACGTCCACCGCAGCACATCTGCCTCATCAATGACCTCGTACACCGCACTGGGGCCGGTCCACCATCGTCGTCGTACACGGAGGCTCTTCCACGGTCTCGGATCTGCTTCCGGGAAGCCGACGCCAAGTGTAGAAGCACCAGCGTCATGGACAATGAACTGACTCCTGTTGCCGAACATGATGCACAGAGGCCGCCACGACCATCGTACTCCTCCTCGATTGGTAATGTGTGCATTGAATCTCTTAGCAGTACATGTGCACTTCCAATTTTGTTCATACCTACCCTTCAAATTTCCTGGTTGCTATTGTTCCTGTAAAAGTAATTGGTTATAGCCTCCATTGTCCAATAGAATATCAGCTTGTAATTGTGCGTCGCTCCTGTATCGCGCTGTGCTTGGGTAGCTTCTTCATCTACAACCAGCAGTCTGGCAAATGATGGAAAGTTTTTTAGAACTAGCAAGATGCCCATGCATTGCATGGAACATCAAGATGCATTTGTATGAGTAGTTTATCTTGTGGGAGAAAAGGATGAACGAGGGAAGGCCTTATTTGCAAATGTGGAGAGGAGTGTGGGTAACTTTCTGCAAAATTGACATAGTTTCCTTCCTATCCGTCGGATATAAATCGGACGGCCTATATTGCAGGATGCCAGGTACACCACCATCACCAACTCTATTTTTTAAAAGGGTAGAGAGTAGAGGAGTAGAGATAAATATTAAATATTAAATAAATATAACAGCAAATAAGAGAGTAGAGATAGCAGGGACGTTGGGAAAGGATCACGCGGGCGGGAAAAAGCTGTCGGGCGCGTGCTAGTATTGGCGCGCGGCGTCCGGAGCACTTTATAAAATCCAATGCCCTCCCACCGCTTTGTGCCTTGCCACCGCTCTCTCCCCGCTCTGTGCCTCGCCACCGCTCTCTTCCCGCTCTGTGCCTCACTGCCGCACTCTCCCCGCTTTGCGCCTCACCACCGCTCTTTCCCCGCTCTTTCTCGCCTCGTTGCCGCCGCGCCGCCATGTCGTCACGTCGCCGGGAAACTTGGGGATACCACAGCGTCCGCGCGCGCCCCTCCAGCGGCTTCTCCGCCGAGATCCGGTTCCGTGGGATGCGCCTCGACCTCGGCAATTTCGACACCGCCCACGAGGCCGCCCGCGCGTACGACACGGTGGCGTGACGCCTCCGGTGGACTCATAGAACATTCAACTTCCCCAACGTGCCGACGCGGGAGCGGGCGCAGGAGCTCGCGCCTCTGCCGCGGCTTATCACCGATGAGGATCGTCGCGACAACCGGAGGTGGGAGCACCATCTCAGCATCGCCGAAATGGACGAGGAAGCCATGGCGCTATGGTGCCAACGCTTCCTGTAGGTCATCATCAATGAGCGTGAGTTCTACGCTCAAAGGAGGGCAGAGAGGGAGAAGAGGAGGGCGGAGCGAGCCGCCTATTGCGAGGACAAGCGTACGTGAAAAGCGGCCGCTCAATTCAACATGAGGCTAGGAGCAATGTCGCCCTGGAACTCCGACGACGATCGGTATCTTCACGCCTACATTGAGACGTCGGAGGAGGACATCACCGAGGAGGAGTCGGACGACGAGGAGTAGTTGAACTATCTATTTTTTTATCTATCTATGCTATATCTATGCTGAGAACTATCTATGTCTCTACTCTCTAGTCTCTAGTCTCTATCTCTACTTCTCTATCTCAGCACTCCGGGCCTGCAAAAACTGGCTATTCCGGTGCTGTAAACGCTTTTTTAAAGTGCCGCGTGTTGCGCTTCTGTTGGAGATGCTCTAACATGGCAGATGAGTGCTTTAATGTTGCCCACAAGATGCGTGAGTATTACTAGTATATTTTTCTTGCCATGCTGAGATTTTAAAACCACGAGTGCGAACATGCAGAGGAGCAATGAAGACCAAACACGGGATTTTGGGGACATATTCAAGGAGCGTGGCAAGTTAAAGAGGAGCTGCACCGAACCTATAAAACGAGCTTTGGTAAGTAACACCCTTTCAATTACTTTCGTTTAGCCTCGTGTTCTTTGATGTGTATATGTTGTAGTTTCTATTTCTCTTAGCCGCGTGTTCTTTGATGTGTAATAGAAGAGTCTTAATCGTCCTAATGCTTTCATTTTTAGCTTGATGTAGGAAGTGGGTGTTCTCACCTTGTCGTCTGTTTTTATATTTTTTTCCCTTTTGAATTCACTTCTCCGAGTCTTGTTTATCTGGCTTCTACTAAATGGATATGGGTTGCTCTGAGTATTGATCTAAAAAAGAAGTAACTTCATGTCAGGATGCAATTCCTGCGAGGAGGGAAGTATGGTCAACCTCGAGATCATGTTTCCAAAATGAGGTTGGATTACACACAAGGTGCACGTTCCCTAATGATGCTAGATTAGACACACGGTGCAAATTCTCAGATGATGCCGGATTACACACAGGCCAGGTGGAGTCGTCAATTGTTCGTATGCTCGTGGCTCTAATAAAGGCTGAAAGAAAGCATGCAACGCCTCTTGAGAATGTAGCTGAGTTCCTGAAGAAGTGAAAAGAGAAATCAGATGCTCTCTTCACCCAAACCAAAGAAGAGATGGAAGAAGCCAGAAAGAAGCTAGTAGAGGCAGATCAGGCTAGGCGTCTTCTGCTATCTAAAACTGTTGTCAATACAAATTTTCCTTCATAATAGCTAGGTTCAAATGTTTATCCAGTCAACATGCCTATTGTAATGTTCGTGCATCTACTGATGTGGCACAAAATAATTTTTTTGGGGTCATGTAATAACAGCAATTACTTTCCAAACAATAATAGATGAAGCATTGGACATGGTATAGTTCACGCGCAAGCCCAACATTCCAAGTTCAACTTGCATATCAAACTCATGTTCACAGATATCTGCACATTCATAGATAATGTCCACAACCATGATTCACTTCAAAGCCAAAAAAATGTGAGGAGAGTAATAAATAAAGAAAAACCTCTGGTTCCTACAACCAGTGCGAGCACAACAAGTCAAGACCATGCGTTATTAATTATATTTTGGTCATTTTTTTACTAATCACGAATAACTTCTCGAAGCAGGTATAGTTTCTAATGTCGGCAGCAGCTGGGATCCACGATGTTTTGAGCCAAACCGGGCACCACACCGGGTGTCCATGTCGGCGTGTGGTCGTAGCATTCGTGGGTTCACAGTGGCGGCGGCTCCCGTGGTCTACTATTCCTCGGTGTCGGCGGTGGCCGCAAATGTGTTGGCCACCTCCACCAGCATGTCGCGGTTCCACCAATGTTTGCATCTGATGGCACGGCCAACCACGGTGCATTGGTCGCCGTGGTCCCCCGTGTGCCAGCGTGCACTGGACACTCCTCTGCGAGCAGGCTTGGAGCGTCGAGTTGATGCACCAGGGGCCAGCTTGGAGTGGCGGCTTTCTCCTCCGCTTGCTCGCCTGTAGCCTTGCCCATGGTACTAATGGCCTGGGGCATGGAGGAAGGTGGGGCAGCGAGTTGCCTGGCTTGTCGGGGCACCCAGCCGGCTTTTATGCCGGAGAACTTGTCTTCCTGCTTACCGGATGCTATGGAGAGTGTGGAGAAAATGGTGATATGGGGAGCAGTGGTGTGGTGCGGTTCTTGCCAGGCGTCTGGCCTCATTTAAATAGCGAGCGGACAAGAGGAGCCAGCCAACGTTGTGTTCTAAAATGTCAGTCGGCTCGCAGAAGGACGTGTTGCCGGCACACGCGCGGATTCAATGGGAGGCCGGGCAGTCTAAAGCCACTTGCATTCAGCGAGGGGGCATGTTCAGCCTGGCCTGCGCTATGAGAGGTCACGTCCGTGTCAGAGCAATCACTCCCTCCAGTCCTTTTTTGTTTGGGTATAACAAAATTCCATTTTCCATTCACATTGTACAAGTAAAACTCATGGACAAACTTTGACCCAAAATACCATGGGGACTAGTAAACCAGGACGGAGGTAGTAGTTTTTTTATCAAAGAAGGGCTCCCCCCTTCCGATTTTCATTACTAAAAACTAACATTGAAACCATAGTATTTGCCCTAGAACTACCAGGTTCAACATCTCGCAACATAAACCCATACAACCATATGCCAAGGAGGTAGTAGTTATGAATTCCACTTTCGCTCCATACCAATTATTCTAAAAACTACTTAGTGCTTATAATGCGCCATTGAAAATCGGAACTCTTACCCTGCTAAAAATGATATTTTAAACGTGGCTAGTTGATCATTGGCAACTGGCGAGCCACCGCCTCTAGGTCATTGACCTGTGGTCCTGACCATCAACTCCTACAGATCAAATTATCACGCGAGCTAAATATTCCTACAAAGGTGTGCTCCACCGTGTACCCGGTACCCACGCATGCAGCAATCGTGCACCTAGGGTTTTAGGGTTTATTTGTTAACAGTGCCTTTACGTAACTCTCATGTGTGCGATACAGCAAGAGACCGACTGCGTGCGTGCGCCTCTTCTCTTTATATATGTACTCCACCGTTTGTCTGGTGTCCAAAAAATTATACAGTAGTAATAACCACTAGCAATGTGCCAATGCATTGCCACACGATCAAAGTAAATTAATACATATTCACCTATTTGATAGAAAAAAGAGTCTAGTTTTGAAATACGCATATCACTAAAAATATGTCATGTTTCACTCAAAATATATTCCTTTGGCGGTTTTGATGAGATAAGGGAGGAATGTGGTTAGTTTCAAGATTCGAGAAGGGGTATATCTCTAATTTCTACTCTTACTAGCAAGATGCTCGTGCGTTGCATGGAACATCAAGATCTTACGGGAGAAAAGGATGAATGAGGGAAGGCCTTATCTGCAAATGTGGAGAGGAGTGCAGGTAAATTGTCATAGTTTCCTTCCTATTCGTTAGATATATATCGGACGGCCTATATTGTAGGATGACACACACACCATCATCACCGACTATGCTTTTTATAAGAGTAGAGATAAAAAAATAGAGTTGGTGATGATGGTGTGCACACCATGCTGCAATATAGGTCGTCCGATTTATATCTAACAGATAGGAAGGAAACTATGGCAATTTTGCAAAAAGATACCCACACCCATCTCCACATTTGCAAATAAGTCCTTCCTCATTCATCCTTTTCTCCCACAAGATAAACTACGCATACAAATGCATCTTGATGTTCCGTGCAACGCATGGGCATCTTGCTAGTTGTTGCAAAAAGACCATGTGTGTGTGTGTTGTGTGTGAGAGAGAGAGGGGGGGAGAGGAGGAGGACGAAGTACATGTGCGACAAACACACAAAGAGTGTGTGTGCGAGAGGTACCAGCTTAAAATGAGGTGATAGTGTGTGTGTGCACGATCGAGAGGGCGTGTCTCAAGAAGGGACAAAAAATCTACATAGATACAATGAGCACGAGAGAGACATGTACGCGATAGTGGAAGCATGAGTGTGCGGGTGTATAAACCTATCTAGAGGCTAGTCGATCAATGTTTGTGAGAGAAATACAAGTTGGGGTGCGAAAGCGGGAGTTTTGTGTGTGAGTGAGAGAGAGAGAGAGACGATAGTCGGGAATGGGAGTGGAAGCAGGAGTTGTGTGTGTGTGAGAGAGAGACGATAGTCGGGAAGGGGAGTGGAAGCAGGAGTTGTGTGTGTGTGAGAGAGAGAGAGATAGAGGGAGGGGGGAGTTTGTCTGATCGGTAAACAAATGAATAATGTCAGTTTTATAACTGGGATGGATACGAAAAGGAGACTGCAACAAATGTTGTGTCCGCGGGAGAGAGTAATTTTAGTGGTATGAGTCATATCTAGAGAGATATAGGGTGTGTGAGAGAAAGACAAAGTAAAAGACGAGTGAGACTGTGTGTGTGGCGGTGAAAAAGAATGCTTAGGTACCTAGTGATACCAGAGGATGGTAGAGACATGAGAGATAATGAAAACTGTGTAATGTATAATGAAAGGGAGAGTGTGACACTTCTCAAGGGAGACGTCGAGAGACCATGTTTGCGAAAATAGGAGAAACATGAAGTGAGTGTGCGGGTGAGCTAGAGAAAAGAGAGTGATAGCTACATGAAGGCTCATGCGAGAGAGATGGGCGTGAAAGGAGTCAACATAAAAGGGATTCAAATATTTGAATTCTAGACGGTGATACATGTAATTCATACTCGAACCAAAGTTGATCTATCAAACAAGCATACTCATATGAATTCATGCGAATCTATGTTATTTAATATGTAGATATTATTGATCCATACATTTTAGTAGAACATAATTTGGTTTAAAAAATTTGAACCTTATGATTTTGAGATCATTGTATTTGTAAATTATATTATATATAGGAGCAGAATTCTTTGTTGTGCTTTTGAAAGTATATATAAAAATGATGTATATAGAATTTTATTCCAATCGAAAATGGATCCTGCCCGAACAAAAATAGAATACAAAACTAGATTCGAATTGAGTTGGCACAGTAAACGTGCACTCTTGCTCTGCAAAAATTTGAATGAAGCGGGGAAAGTCGCAGTAACCACCCAAAACCAAAATCTGCGAGATGGAAATTACCGCCTATCCATGTCACGCAAAGCCTATCGGCTCGATTTCTATAGGTTTCGATAGGGGTAGGTTTGTAATTTCACTCAAACGTGACATAACTGCCTCTCACCCAGATTCATACATGGTGGGCGCCAAAACATAGTGTCTCCTCGGCCGAAATCGACTACCTCCCCGATTCATACACAGTGGGCGCCAAAACAAACTCCCGTCTGCAAATATCGGTGTATGCAAGATTACCGTCCTATCCCCAACCGAGTAATATTGTTGTGTGTAGGAAATTTTAAATAGGGGCTAAGTTTGTAAATTTCCTCGCATTTGAAACAAGCGTGTCGTGAAGACATGGTTCCCCACTTCCTCTCTCCCTCCATTTCCCAATTCGTCTTCCGTGGGTGCCAAAACACCCTCTCCACCCCAGCCTCCTCCGTCCACAACCCTATCCACCACCATCCTCCTCCACCATGCCAGAGCTGATACCCTGACACCCTCGTCCATTACAAGAGATTGACCTCTCACATCCACGACTTCGGACTGGGATCCTTGCATCTCGTCCTCTCGCTTCATCCCCGCCATCGTCCACCTTGTCGGTGCCACTCCTACGACCGTCTCGTCCACCGTGCCCCGCCACCACTGTCTACCCTCCTAGATCAACTTCCACGCTGCCGACAGCCATCACTACCGCAACACCATCATATTCTCAGCAGATGCATACACGGCGCCGCACCAGAGGCGGTACTCTTTCATATCTGCTCAACTTATTTATCGCAGCAAGAAAATAGATCGCCACTGCTTTGCTCTGATTTCTTTCCCATAACTTACTTGTTAGTTGAAAGCAAACATTGGTTGTCAAGTTGCCTTCGTCCGGTTTGCACCTTCAGATCCGCCATGGCACGCTCAACACTATACTCGCAATACTTATGGTTTTCCCCTTTTATATTCCACACTAGTTAAATGACAGTAGACTAAATTTCAAAATTGAATCAGTCGATTTTTGAGAGCTCGCCGGAGTTCGCTGGCACGAAGGAAGGGGGTGGGGCCTCACCGAATGAAGAAAACTTGACGCGGGTGGGGCAGGGGTGGGAGTGGGGGTGGCGGAGGAACACAGACGGTGGGGGTGGTTCAGGGGAGGGCGGGGGGTCGGGGCCGGTCGTTCAGCTGGCGGCCCGTGCGGTTTTCTGCATGGGAAGAATCAGAGACGAGGAAGAAGAAGGGTTAGGAGAAGTAGGATCTTCATCCAACCGCATGAAATGGTCGACTGACCCAAATGACAAAAATCACACGACTTATTCAGTACCATCATCATAGTTGCTTAGCACTGCTCCTGAATCCATCAAGGTAAACAACGTGCCACTCACAATTCCAAACTTGCTGCTCAAATACGAATCTGATATGATGCTAATATTACTAAAATAGATAACATTTAATTGGTCAGCTAATGTTCCTACTTTACTTTTGAAAAGCACGTGCACCACATATAGAGAGACAGCTGGGAGTTGCATTCTTAAAGCGCTCTGGTTCATCATGTGTGGGCACTGCGCAATGAACATTTTATTATCCAAAATCTGCTTGCTCTTCTTTAGCATGTTCCTCTTCGGTTCTTCTTTAATAAGTACTATCCCCATTCCTAAATACAAGTCTTTGTATAGATTCCACCATGGACTACATATGGAGCAAAATAAGTGAATCTACACTCTAAAATGTATCTGTATACATCTATATGTGATCCATAGTGAAAATCTCTACAAAGACTTATATTTTGGAACAAAGGGAGTATGATAGTAGTAAAGTATGTTCCTTGTAGTGAATATGAGCAGGGACATTTGCAGTGTAGAGGTCTATACGGTCGGTTGTGATGGATACTTTGAACTCATCGGGTCTCTTTGATTCAAAGGATTTTGTAAACATAGGAATAGGAATTGTAGTGGCCTGCCCACTTGAATCCTATAAGATTAGCAAGGAAATGCGGGGAGCTGTGTCGCCTTTGAGAGTTACACTGATATTAACAGTACCGCCCCTTCAGTTGAAGAGAGTTGGTATCCGAAGCCTTTCTAGCCGTACCGGCAATACTATCACATATATTCCAGCAAGTTCCACTTTGCTGATTTTACTCCAGATGCTTAGGGTTTTCCCATTATATCTACACTACAATCTGCGTAGGTGCTTTGTGTCCTAGTAGAAGTTGTTCGCCGTTTAGAGCTAAATAACACACCAATCATACGCCCTAAGGTTCTTCAAATACGAATGTGATATGATACTGACATTAGCTAATAGACACACATTTCATTGGTTAGCTAATGCTCCCAATTGAGTTTCCAAATGCATGTGGCCACATATAGAGAGACATCATGGAATTGCATTTCTTTAGGCGCTCTAGTTCATCATGGGTGGGCAAGAAACATTATGAAGAAAGAAGGGGAATCTCAATAACATGCTTCCTCTTCTATTCTTTAATATGTTCCTCTTTTGTTATTCTGTATTTACTACATAGAGTATGTTCCTTGTCAGGAAGGGGAGCAGGGACATCTGCAGTCAACAGCTGATAGAGTTGGCCTGTACGTGATCGATAGGCTTTCAATTAGTAGCGGCAATACAACACCGTATTTTCCAGCCAGTTTCACTTTCCCGATTAATATATCCTGGTTATGGTGTACCCCTTTTATGAACACTACGATCTGCCTAGTTGTTGTGTGCTCTTGTTATCATGGTTTGGCAATAAACTCTATATACATTATATTATGAACCTATCATCTGCCAACTATCCTTACTTCTTGAGCCTATTTTTGTGTACTTGTGCCAGATTATATTAATGAACGCACCATAGTACTACACACATGGGCTCTCTCATCAGAATGCAGTGATAGCACACAAGGGTTTACAGGGGCGCCCCTATATTAGAATATCCTCGGCACTACAAAGATAATCTCACTAATATTTATGTTCTCATGCTTCTCAGATATTATATGTAATCACAGTGAATATCAGAATCCGTGCATCACAAGAATATTGTGAAACACTGTAATGACTTACAAAATTGGCACCAAGGCATTGAGTGCCATTCTGGATGCAATGAAACTCATACGCTCCCTGATAACCCGCAAGTATAGGGGATCGCAACAGTATTCGATGGTAAAGTATTCAACCCAAATTTATTGATTTGTTACAAGGGGAGCCAAAGAATACTCTCAAGTATTAGCAGCTGAGTTGTCAATTCAACCACACCTGGAAACTTAATATCTGCATCAAAGTAATATGATAGTAGTTTTAATTGTAGGATCGAAAGTATGTCTAGAGGGGGGGGGTGATTAGACTACTTGACCAAATAAAAATATAGCCTTTTCCCAATTTTAGTTCTTGGCAGATTTTCGCTATCTTAGCACAAGTCAAGCAATCTCCACACAATTCAAGCAAGCATGCAAAAGAGTATATGAGCAGTGGAAAGTAAAGCATGCAACTTGCAAGAATGTAAAGGGAAGGGTTTGGAGGATTCAAACGCAATTGGAGACACGGATATTTTTGTCGTGGTTCCGATAGGTGGTGTTATCGTACATCCACGTTGATGGAGACTTCAACACACGGAGGGTAACGGTTGCGCGAGTCCACGGAGGGCTCCACCCGTGAAGGGTCAACGAAGAAGCAACCTTGTCTATTCCATCACGGCCGTCGCCCACGAAGGACTTGCATCACTAGTGGTAGATCTTCATGAAGTAGGCGATCTCCTTGCACTTACAAACTCCTTGGTTCAACTCCACAATCTTGTCGGAGGCTCCCAAGTGACACCTAGCCAATCTAGGAGACACCACTCTCCAAGAAGTAACAAATGGTGTGTTGATGATGAACTCCTTGCTGTTGTGCTTCAAATGATAGTCTCCCCAACACTCAACTCTCTCACACAGGATTTGGACTTGGTGGAAAGAAGATTTGAGTGGAAAGCAACTTGGGGAAGGCTAGAGATCAAGATTCATAAGGTTGGAATGGAATATCTTGACCTCAACACAAGTGTAGGTGGTTCTCTCTCAGAAAATGTGTATTGGAAGTGTAGGTATGTTCTGATGGCTCTCTTTTCGAATGAAGAGTGGGTGGAGGGGTATATATAGCCTCCACACAAAATCTAACCGTTACACACAATTTGCCAAACTCGGTGGGACCGAATGGTTAAACTCGGCCTGACCGATTCAGCAAACCTAGTGACCGTTAGGATTTTCGGTGGGATTGAGATGCAACTCGGTAGGACCGATATGGTTAGGGTTAGGGCATAACGTAATCTCGGTGTGACCGATTACACAAACTCGGTGGGACCGATTTTGGTAATAAGCTAACCAGAGAGTTGGTTAGGTAAACTCGGTGGGATCGATTCGCTCATCTCGGTGAGACCGAAATGTTACAACAGGGAAACAGAGAGTTTACATTGCAATCTCGGTGGGACCGATCGCTCATTTCGGTAAGACCGAAATGTTAAGAAGGGAAACAGAGAGATTACAATCCCATATTGGCGAGACCGAGATCCCTATCGGTGAGACCGATTTGCCTAGGGTTTGTGGCAGTGGCTATGACATTTGAAACTCGGTGGCGCCGGATAGAAAGAATCGGTGGGGCCGAGTTTGACTTTTGGTTTAGGTCATATGTGGATGTGGGAAGGTAGTTGAGGATTTTGGAGCATATCACTAAGCTTTTTGAGCAAGCAAGCCATTAAGCAACACCTCATCCCTCCTTGATAGTATTGGCTTTTCCTAAAGACTCAATGTGATCTTGGATCACTGAAATATAAAATGTAGAGTCTTGAGCTTCAAGATTGAGCCAAACTTTTTGTCCTTAGAATTTTGAGGGATCCACTTTCCTGATCCATGCCATGCCATTCATGGAGCTTTTCCTGAAATATTAATCTTGGAATAATGTTAGCTCAATGAGCTATATGTTGTTAGGAATTACCAAAACCACCCAGGGATAGTTGCACTTTCAATCTCCCCCTTTTTGTTAATTGATGACAAGATATAGATCAAAGCTTCGACAAATGATAATAAGAGTGAAAGATATTGTCGCTTTGAGAAGTATTTGAAAAGCAAGAGCTCCCCATAAATTTGTGCATATCTTAAGATTTGCTTTGGACTGCAAATGCACAATGAGTTAGGATCATGGGTTACTCTTCCATGTCACATACATCTTGGTGGAGTGCTCAAAATAATAAAGATTGAATACATGCACTCATCACCAAGCAAAGTGAATGATCATGTTAGGATAAGTAAGATAATATCATCTAACAAGCATAAGTGTAGCTTATGATCAACCACATGATCATCAATGTCTCATAGATAATAGCATAGTATCTCAAGCAATCAAAAGACAAACAAAGTTCAACCACCAAAGCAAGAGAGAATAAAAAGCAATGCTCTCTCTCGAAGCCTATGATCTATACATGTTTCTCCCCCTTTGGCAACAAGTTACCAAAAAGTTCCTAGAAAATGCATAGTACTATGTCGTCTCTCAGGCTTGGTCTTCAGTTGGTGGTGTTCGGATAACTCCAATAACGAAGGCTTCAGTCGAAGTAGATGGAGCTGCTGGGGTAGGTGCTGGAGCTGGTGGCACTGAAGCTGTAGCTGCTGCAGATGAAGTGGCTCTAGTGTCTGGTACTGGTACTACAGTTGACCTCTGAGCTCTAGGCACTCTGGCAAATGCATCAGTGGTTGTTTTTCCCTTCCTCTCCTGCATGTCATCTTGAAGTTGCTCCACAACAGACTGAATCTCAGTTACCTTCACATCCAAGTCATAGAATTTTTGCTCCACAATTCTTTCCAAGCTCTCCTGGTTTTGAGTCAGGGTGGCCAGTCCCTTCTCAATCCTCAGAGTGGATGCAATCAAGTAGGCAAGCTGATCTTGCTTGCTTTTTAGAAGATACTGAGATGCCTCCTCCTGGGTTGGCATCTTTGCAGCTTTTTATGTTTTTGCCTTCTCTCTCTTGGCTTGTGCTTGTACTGAGGATGGCTCATCTTCATCCATAATCACTTGGTTGTCCTCAAAATCTGGATAGATGACAAAGTGTTCCTTATCCAACAAATATTTTCATGTGCCCATCTTTGAGTTAATCAACTCCTGAATTTGTAGGGCATATCCACAACTTCTCTTTTGGTCTGCTGCTATCCTCTTGATAGTCTCAACCATGAGGCTCATGACCTTGAATTTCTGTGGCACATCAAATATGTGTAGCAAATTAATTGCATGCCCTCTGATCATGTTGTGGTCACCTGACTTGGGCAAAAGAGTGTGCCTTAGGATCCAGTTGATCGTTGGCAGTCCTGACAGAAGAAAATGGACTGACCCAAACTTGAAAGTCTCAAGAGCTTTGTCTGGGATTTCCTTGTACATCTGTGACATAGAATTGTGATCCATCTTTTTCTTGGCATAAACATCCAAGTCATCTTCACTTTCCTTTGGGGCATTGATCAGATTGGCCCATTCCTCAATAGTTGATTGGTATCTCGTTCCTTCAGACATCCAAACTATTCTGCCATCTGGATAGAAATGTGATGTGGAGTAGAATTGCATAATGAGCTCATCATTCCAGTTTGTCAGCTTCTGCCCAACAAAGTCTACAACTCCACACGCACTGAACCTGTCATACACTCCAGGATAGTGTTCTTCATTCTCCTTCATGTAGGTCCAGTCGACCCACCTCATATCACACACTATAGGCTTCTTGTCCAACAAAATTGTCTCATAGAAATCCTGCTGTTCCTTTGTGTGGAACCTGTAATCAACAGCAGTCCTTCTCCTGGTGGCATATGGATCTGACTCTCTCCATAGCCTCAACCCTGAGTCTCTCCTTATCTTCATGTTCTCAGCCATAGGATGAGCATCATTGTGGTCTGGAATCTTGGGTTTGAGCTTCCTCAGGACTTGTCCTTCATCATCTTCATCAGCAGCAACTTCAGGCACTAGGGCCTTGTTCTTCTCAGCAGCTGGTATACTCCTGGTATTCCTCTTAGGTGCACTCTTTTGCTTGGAGGCTGCTTTGGGTGCTTCTTTGGGCTTTGATGTTGCAGCCCCTGGCTTTATAGCATCACCCATCAGCTTTTGTGCCTTGGGTGCTGGTGCAACAACCTCTTCTTCCTCTTCTTCTTCCATCATGGAAGCCTTTCCAATCACTCTGGCCATGGTCTTCTTGACCCTTTCCTTCCTTTTCTTTCCTTCTGCAGTAGGCTCTTTGGGTTTGGATTCCAAAGATGCTTGAGTGGTGGCTCTGGCTTTTGACATGGGTTGTCTTCCTGCTGGCCTTTTGATCTTCATCCCTGGCTTAACTGCAGCTGAGTTGTACTCCTTCTTGAGCACTTTCTTCTTTGATGTGGCCTCATCCTCTACTGCCACATAATCTTCATCCTCAGACTCTGAAGTCTTCTTCTTTCTGGCCCTGGTGGCAGTTTGGGTAAGTTGCTTGGGGTGCTCCTGCTACCATCATCTGAACTGCTAGAGGGACTAGTGCCCTCACTCAGGTGAACCTGCTCCTCTGACCTGTTCTGGCTGTCACTCTGATCAGACATATTGCAAACACTGACAGCAGACCCTGTGAATAGATATAGATGAGATAGAGTGGATGAGCATCACAAAATGCAGAGGTTTTTGCAAAAGAGTGAGTCAAAAACTTAGTTTTAGTTTTCCACAGAAAGCATTTTGGATCAACCGATTTGTAAACTCTGTGATACCGAAGCATCTGTTGGAACCTAAACTAGTGAACTCGGTCAGACCGAGTCACAGTTCGATGGCACCGAGACTGCTAGGGTTTCACAAAGTCCTGAACTCGGTCACACCAATTTGCAATTCTCGGTCAGACCGAAAATTACATGTGCAATGGCCTGAGCCGAATCGGTGGTACCGAGTTCCACAACTCGGTGGGTCCGAGATGGTTTCGGAGGAAACCTAACCCTAAATTTTCAATGCAACTCTAATCTATGGAGTGTTTTGACTGGATAAGATCGTTTCAATCATGGCAAGATTCATGGCACACACAATGTGCTAGGAATCGGATTGAGGATAGCATAGTGATCAAGTTCATACCCTAGTACGGCGATGAACTCGCTACGGCGGCAACGGCGGGGATGATTCCCGTTGATGGCGGTGGAGACCAGTGGCAGGAGGCGGCTAGCGACGAGGAAGACGATCCGGAGACCCTGGAGGCAGAGCGGTCTAAGCGCGGGCGAAAAGACTTCGGAGAAATTTCCAAAAGTTTTGCCCGTGGATATATATAGCTCGACCCTGTCGGTGTGACCGAGTGGAACAACTCGGTTGCACCGAGATTCATAACTGCAAGCAGTTACTGAAACTCGGTGTGACCGAAAGGTTCAAATCGGTTGCACCGAGATTGAAAACCTAGATCGACTTAGTGATCTCGGTATGACCGAAATGGATGAATCGGTCAGACCGAAACGCACAAAGAAGTTTTGGAAGTTTAAGTCTATGACGAATCGGGGACTCCGAGTGCTCCTCACACAGAGTGGTTCGAATCTGACTTGATCAAAATTTGTGATGTAGCATGAATAGAGTTTGAGACGAGAAAAGCATAGATAGCTAGAGAGGGTTCTTAGGCATTCTTGTCCATCCACTTGGCAAAAGAAAAGAAAACCAATCAATCAAAACAACAAGTGGATGTCCTCGAATGAGTAAAATATGCAATCAACATGCTCACACAATAAAATGGCAATTGAAATATGTGGCAAAGCATGCACAACCAATTCTAGCATCTATCAAACAATTTGTGATGACTAGGTCATCTATATATGAGTATATTGACTTAGGAGTCAAATGAGAACATTTGATCATAGGTCATACTCATCGTTTAAGCACAAGTGGGGTTACCACTTTTACATAAAGCATTGTTGTGTTCACACCATTAGAGTTGCTTTAGCTCAATTCTTAGAGTAAAGCTCCCCTAGATGTGAGATCCCCCTTAAGAGGGATGAACCAACCTTGGGTTTTGTCGATGATGACTTCATGTAGATGTTGAAGATGTGGATGCTCAATGTTGATGTAGATCATTTGGAGCTATCCATTGGAGTGAGTTGCACTTTCAATACCTACACAGGTTAGTCCCACAAGGAACAAACAAGGATATCCATAGACATAAAGTGATGCACACACAAGATGATGTCTATGAAAGCTTTTAGGTTACCTTGTCCCTTGTCTTACCAACAAGAGGGTTTGTGACTCCTTGAACTAGTGCAAAATGTGGAAGTTGATTGCACTTGTTCTTGCCAAGATGATAAGAGTGAAGTATGTTGACGAAGTCACCCTCAAGAACTCTCTAGTTCTTCTTCTTCGGGATCCACACCATCTTGATGGGAATCCTCGGTGTTGTAGTTGTACTTGATGAAGTGGAACTTGAAGTAGTCTTGGGAACCCACTTGACCAAGGCCTTAGGAGCTTCTTCAAATGCATCAATTTCCACTTGAAGCTTGTCCTTGCCTTTTTGCTTGTGGTCTTGTGGTGGAAGATCATCTTGAGCTTGTGTCCCTTTGAAAGAAGTAGGATCATACTTCTCTTGTTGAGGAACAAACTTCGTCTTGGGGTATTGATCTTCTTCCCACTCAACTCCATTGGCATTGAACTTTCGTTCAAAACCAACACCTTGATTCTTCCGGTGCCTTCCTTGCTTGCGTACAATTTCCTCGAATTGCTTACTTTCGGCAAGGCTCTTGTAAACACCTTTCTCTATAATTCCCTTCAATAAGCTATTTTCTTGCTCAAGTGTAACTTGGCTAAGAGAATCATTAGTGGAATCAAGAGAACTACTAGAAGCAACAATATTGGATTTAGCATGATTATTGTTACTACTACAGGAAGAATCTTTCTTGTTCTTGTTACTAGACTTGACTTGAGGCATGTAAGTGGATAAGAGTAAACACTTGGCAATGTAAGAAAAACATTTCTTACGAAGATCATCATTGACTGCTTTTAAGAACTCATGCTCTTGCTCAAGGTTGAGCTTTTCAAAGCGTAATTTCTCATAAGTCCTTAAAAGTTCTCGATGATCTCCTAAGATAGTTTCATGAGCTAACTTAAGAGTGTTTAGTTCTTTAGTTAGAGACTCAATCTTCTCCTTATCATTGTCATTCGTTTTATCTTGATTAGCATGATTAATTGACGTTCCATCACAGTATTCATCACTAGAGTTGTCAACAAGTAAATCATCATCACCTAACAAGTCATCTTCATCACTATTGAAATCAACATACTCGGGGTGTGATACCTTTGGGCCTTTAGCCATGAAGCATGTTCCAACTCCTTCATTTGGTGAGTCAAATATGTCATAGGAGTTGGTTGTCGCAAGTGCTAGACCAGCAACACCTTCATCTTGAGTATATTCGGAGTCGGAGTGATAGCTTCTCTCGGAGTGGTTGTCGGAGTCGGAGCCGGATACCCACTCACCAACATGAGCTTGATGTCTTCGTTTTATGTAGCTCCTTGATGACTTGTCCTTTCTTTCCGAATCCTTGCTTCTCCGTGAGGGTCTTTGTTCATAACGATCATCTCTACTCCTTCTTTCTCTAGATGGTGATTCTTCTCTTCTACTTCTTCTCTTGGGAGAATCTTCTCTTCTCTTGTAGGGGGCCGTACACTCATTGGAATAGTGTCCGGGCCTTCCACAATTGTAGCAGTTTCGCTCTCGACTAGAAGATCTTTTGTCATTGTAGGACCTTGACTTGGAGCTTCTCTCTTTGCTACTACTCTTGTAGAACTTGTTGAAGTTCTTCACCATTAAGCTCAATTCTTCATTGAAGGTTTGTTTCTCACTCGATGATGTGGGGGCTTCACATGAGGCTTTGTAAGCACCACTTGATTTGTTGTGAAGTTCCTCTTTATCCTTGAGTGACATCTCATGAGCAACAATTCTTCCGACGACTTCCGTTGGCTTGAGATCTTTGTAATTTGGCATCATTTGGATCAATGTGCACACGGTATCATATTTTCCATCCAAGGCTCTTAGGATCTTCTTGATGATGAATCTATCGGTCATCTCTGCACTCCCTAAGCCGGCAATCTCATTTGTGATAAGAGCAAGCCTAGAGTACATTTCAGCGACACCTTCACCATCCTTCATTTTGAACTTGTCAAGTTGACTTTGAAGCACATCCAATTTGGATTCCTTGACGGAGTCGGTACCTTCGTGCATATCAATCAAAGTATCACAAATTTCCTTTGCATTCTCAAGACGGCTGATTTTGTTGAATTCTTCGGGGCACAATCCGTTGAAGAGGATATCACAAGCTTGAGCGTTGTATTGCAGCATTTTCAACTCTTCCGCGGTGGCTTCACGGTTCGGTTCTTTCCCGTCAAAGAATTCACCTTGCAAGCCAATACACACAATAGCCCAAACGGCGGGGTTATGTACAAGAATATCCATTTTCATCTTATGCTTCCAACTAGCAAAATTAGTTCCATCAAAGTAAGGACCTCTACGGTGATAATTTCTCTCGCTAGACGCCATACTCTCCTAGGTTGTGAAACCAAGGCTATGACCGCCAAAAGCTATGGAAATCAAAGCAAATGGAGACCAAAGCTCTGATACCACTTGTAGGATCGAAAGTATGTCTAGAGGGGGGTGATTAGACTACTTGACCAAACAAAAATCTAGCCTTTTCCCAATTTTAGTTCTTGGTAGATTTTAGCTATCTTAGCACAAGTCAAGCAATCTCCACATAATTCCATCAAGCATGCAAAAGAGTATATGAGCAGTGGAAAGTAAAGCATGCAACTTGCAAGAATGTAAAGGGAAGGGTTTGGAGGATTCAAACGCAATTGGAGACACGGATGTTTTTGTCGTGGTTCCGATAGGTGGTGCTATTGTACATCCACATTGATGGAGACTTCAACCCACGGAGAGTAACGCTTGCGCGAGTCCATGGAGGGCTCCACCCACGAAGGGTCCATGAAGAAGCAACCTTGTCTATTCCATCACGGCCGTCGCCCACGAAGGACTTGCCTCACTAGCGGTAGATCTTCACGAAGTAGGCGATCTCCTTGCCCTTACAAACTCCTTGGTTCAACTCCACAATATTGTCGGAGGCTCCCAAGTGACACCTAGCCAACCTAGGAGACACCACTCTCCAAGAAGTAACAAATGGTGTGTTGATGATGAACTCCTTGCTCTTGTGCTTCAAATGATAGTCTCCCCAACACTCAACACTCTCTAACAGGATTTGGATTTGGTGGAAAGAAGATTTGAGTGGAAAGCAACTTGGGGAAGGCTAGAGATCCAGATTAATATGGTTGGAATGGAATATCTTAACCTCAACACAAGTGTAGGTGGTTCTCTCTCAGAAAATGTGTATTGGAAGTGTAGGTATGTTCTGATGGCTCTCTTTCGAATGAAGAGTGGGTGGAGGGGTATATATAGCCTCCACACAAAATCTAACCGTTACACACAATTTGCCAAACTTGGTGGGACCGAATGGTTAAACTCGGTCGGACCGATTCAGCAAACCTAGTGACCGTTAGGATTTTCGGTGGGACTGAGATGCAACTCGGTAGGACCGATATGGTTAGGGTTAGGGCATAACGTAATCTCGGTGTGACAGATTACACAAACTCAGTGGGACCGATTTTGGTAATAAGCTAACCAGAGAGTTGGTCAGGTAAACTCGGTGGGACCGATTCGCTCATCTCGGTGAGACCGAAATGTTACAAAAGGGAAACATAGAGTTTACATTGCTATCTCAGTGGGACCGATCTCTCATCTCGATAAGACCGAAACATTTTGAAGGGAAATAGAGAGATTACAATCCCATCTCGGTGAGACTGAGATCCCTATCGGTGAGACCGATTTGCCTAGGGTTTGTGGCAGTGGCTATGACATTTGAAACTCGGTGGCGCCAGATAGAAAGAATCGGTGGGGCCGAGTTTGACTTTTGGTATAGGTCATATGTGGATGTGGGAAGGTAGTTGAGGATTTTGGAGCATATCACTAAGCATTTTGAGCAAGCAAGCCATTAAGCAACACCTCATCCCTCCTTGATAGTATTGGCTTTTCCTATAGACTCAATGTGATCTTTGATCACTAAAATATAAAATGTAGATTCTTGAGCTTCAAGCTTGGGCCAAACTTTTTGTCCTTAGAATTTTGAGGGATCCACTTTCCTCATCCATGCCATGCCATTCATTGAGCTTTTCCTGAAATATTAATCATGGAATAATGTTAGCTCAATGAGCTATATGTTGTTTGGAATTACCAAAACCACCCAGGGATAGTTGCACTTTCAGTAACAGTAACAAAAGGTAACAGTAGTAAACTAATGTTTTTGGTATTTTGTAGTGATGGTAGCAATAGCAACGGGAAAGTAAATAAGCGAAAAACAATGTATGGAAAGCTCGTAGGCAATGGATCTAGTGATGGACAACTATGCTGGATGCGGTTCATCATGTAACAGTTATAACCTAGGGTGACACAGAACTAGCTCCAGTTCATTGATATAATGTAGGCATGTATTCTGAATATAGTCATACGTGCTTATGGAAAAGAACTTGCATGACATATTTTGTCCTACCCTCCCATGGCAGCGGGTTCCTTACGGAAACTAAGGGATATTAAGGCCTCCTTTTAAAAGAGAACCGGAACAAAGCATTAACACATAGTGAATAGATGAACTCAAACTATGGTCATCACCGGTAAGTATCCCGATTATTGTCACTTCGGGGTTAACGGATCATAACACATAATAGGTGACTATAGACTTGCAAGCTAGGATCAAGAACACTCATATATTGATGAAAACATAATAGGTTCAGATCTGAAATCATGGCACTCGGGCCCTAATGACAAGCATTAAGCATAGCAAAGTCATAGCAACATCAATCTCAGAACATAGTGGACACTAGGGATCAAACCCTAACAAAACTAACTCGATTACATGATAGATCCCATCCAACCCATCACCGTCCAGCAAGCCTACGATGGAATTACTCACGCACGGCGGTGAGCATCATGAAATTGGTGATGGAGGATGGTTGATGATGACGATGGCGACGGATTCCCCTCTCTCGAGCCCCGAACGGACTCCAGATCAGCCCTCCCGAGAGGTTTTAGGGCTTGGCGGCGGCTCCGTATCGTAAAACGCGATGATTTCTTCTGTCTGATTTTTTTCTCCCCGAAACTCAATATATGGAGTTGGAGTTGGAGTCGGAGAGGCAACAGAGGGCCCACGAGGTAGGGGGCGCGCCCCCCACCCTCGTGGAGAGGTGGTGGGCCCCCTGGCCTTCATCTTTTGCAGGTATTTTTCATATTTTCTGAAAAGTGGTTCCGTGAAGTTTCAGGTCATTCCGAGAACGTTTGTTCCTGTACATAAATAACACCATGGTAATTCTGCTAAAAACAGCGTCATTCCGGGTTAGTTCCATTCAAATCATGCAAGTTAGAGTCCAAAACAAGGGCAAAAGTGTTTGGAAAATTAGATACGTTGGAGACGTATCAACTCCCCCAAGCTTAAACCTTTGCTTGTCCTCAAGCAATTCAGTTGACAAACTGAAAGTGTAAGTGCATCTAGTGCCACCCTAGTTGGTTTTGGAGTATTGACGACAAAACTAGTTGAGGGACTAATGTGTTTGTGAGAATTGTAGGATAACACAGGTAGAAGTCCCTCATTGATTCGGTTTTCCTACCAGAGATGACCCCTAAAAATGTATGAAGACATTGAAGTCAAAGGTGGTATATGAAGACATTCACCTTGAAGACTATGACAAGAGAAGACATCGCATAAAGACTATGGAGCGCGAAGACTTAGATCTTTCGTAGTTCTTTTTCTTCTTTGTTGAGTCATAGGAACCACCGTACTATTAAGTGGGGTCCAAGAAAACCAGTCAGAATGACTGAAGTGATGCTTAACCAAAATCCTAAGTCTTCGAGTGAAGACTATGAGAGCGAATCTTGTTCAGAGTTGGACAAGTCAGCTTTGCTTGTAGCCCAAGTAAAGTTGCCGTGTGTGTTTGAAATCTGACCGTTGGAAGTCAGTTCCTTAGTGACCCAGGGTCATTTCGGACAAATCAGGTCCGGTTGCCTAGTGGCTATAAATAGCCCACCCCCTACAACCATAGACGGTTGGCTGCTCAGAGTTAAAGTACGGCTTTTGTCGTTTGAGAGCAACCCACCTCGAAGCCTTTGAGAGAGAATTCCTTGAGAGGATAAAAGCCCTAACCACCCACAGCCAAAGAGTGTTAGGCATCACTTAAGTCTTCTTGTTTGTGTGATCTGAAGACTTATTACACTTGAGGACTGTGAATCCTCCAGCCGGTTAGGCGTCGCGTTCTGAGCATCCAAGAGTCATTGTGGATCGCCGGTGAACGAAGTCTGTGAAGGTTTGGAAGTTTACCTTGAAGACTTACCAGAGTGATTGGGCGAGGTCTGTGTGACCTTAGCTCAAGGGGAATACGGAGAGGACTAAGTGTTCTGAGCTGTGTGCTCGGGACAAAGTGTCCGGGACTGAGTGTCCTCAGGTATAAATACCTATCCACCCTAACCAGACGTACAACTGTCACAGTAGTTGGAACCGGTCTACCAAACCTTTTTCTTCGTCACGCACACTGGTTCTATCCTTCACACTGGCTCTTGTAAAGTCAGTGCCTATTTGCTTTATCTATTTGTCTTCACTGTGTACCTGATCCTTACTGCCTAGCTACTATTAGTTAGTGTGGTTTCACTTCATTGAATGCTTGACTATTGTCTGTCTAGTGTAGTCTATCTTCCGCTACATGGAAATAGGTTCATTTCTATCATTTGTCTTCGAAACTTCCATGTTTTGAAGACTTCCATAAAACTCGCCTATTCAACCCCCCCTCTAGTCGATATAACACACTTTCAATTGGTATCAGAGCTAGGTACTCCCTTGTTCTGTGTGATTTTGGTTTAACCGCCTGGAGTTTCAGTTATGTCGACCACAGGTATGAAGACTGTGTCATGCCCCATCTTTGATGGTCATGAGTATCCCAAGTGGAAGGCCATGATGAAGAAGCGCCTCATGGCAACAAACAGCAAGCTGTGGACCGTCATTGAGATTGGTCTGGCCGATCTGTGCAAAATGGCAAAAGCTGATGACATTCGCAAGTACACTCTTCTCAACCTCACGGCGAAGGACGTCATCTGCTCCTGTCTATCTCAAACTCAGTTTAGGAATGTCATGCATCTCGATCATGCAAAGCTCATCTGGGACCGTCTCTTGGAGGTCTATGAGGGTCATCGAACTCGTCATGATCCTCGGTTCGAGGACTTTAAGGTGTCACTCAAAGCGATGACTTTCGAACCAGAATCATCATCTTCTGCATCATGCCTTATGGCAAATGATGCTAAGGTAATTGAATGCTATCTATCTGAATCCAGTGATGATGAATCTGGCGATGAATTTGGACCCAGCTATGCAAAACTTGCTTCCCTTGTCACTAAACAACAGAAAGCTATGGAACATATTCAAAAACTGTTAGACAAAAGCGATGACCTGTTGGACGCTGAAATGACTCGATCTCAGTCCTTAATTGAAGACATAAAAAATCTTCATATTAAGTATGAGGAGCTTGAAAGTCATCATGAAACGCTCTCAACAACTCATGAAGAACTCGAGAAATTGAGAGCGGCTCATGAAGATCTTCAAAAGGAAAATGAGTCACTTCGCGCCGAACAGATCATTTCAGCTCAGGAAGGATTTGAACCAACATGTCTTAAATGCATTGAGCGTGATAATGCTACTCCTGTTGCTGAATGTTCTACTGCTGCTACTGTTGAAATATCTTCAACTGTTGATGTGGAAACTAACCCCTCTGCTGAGGACACCACTGCTATTGCTGATGAGAATGCTAGGTTGAAGACACTGCTTGAAACAGGGATGTACAAAAGTCTCAAAGGGCATCAGACACTATGTGACGTCCTCAAAAGGCAGATCTTGAACCGAAACCCTAGGAAAGAGGGTGTTGGGTTCGTGAGGAAAATGAATGCTGATGGCTCTTACTGGAAACCTGAGCAGTACCCCAAAACCACATGGGTTGCTGCAAAGGAACCTTCAGCAGATCCATTCACTCTATCTGGCTTCACTTGTTCTAACCCCGTTTTTATTGATGAATCCTTTGATGTAAACTATAAACTGTTTAAGAATCAGAATGGTGAAGTGTTTGCCAGATATATTGGTACTAACTACAGGAACGGACCGCCTATGAAGAAGATCTGGGTACCGAAAAGGTTTTTGAAGAATCTTCCTGTGAATGTCATCATGACACCACATTTGAAGAAGACAAACCCTAGACCGCAGGCTTCATACGGTCCAAAGGCTTCATACAGACAGAGGACTCACCTGAGTCATACTAACGCAAATGTTTTGCAGGGAAGCCATACTCAGGCCTATGAATATGAGCGCGGTTCATCAAACCGCCATGTTCATAAGACCAAGAACTATTCTGCTTATTCTTATGAATACTATTGTCCACCCGCAAGACTTTTTGCTAGGGCTCCAAAGCCAAAGTTCTCACATGCTGCACTTAGACTTATTGCTTCGAAGCCACCCCTGAAGATGTGGGTGGCTAAGAAAGCTTAACTCTCTTTTGCAGGGAAAGGTCTCCAGCCGAAAACCAAAATCATCTGACACTATTGCTGGGGACCTTAAACATCTTGTAGGGCGCAAGATCAAATGCCCAAATGGTCTTACTATGTACTTTGTTTCTGAATCGCTTGCAACTTGCCCTATCAGTCCTAATCTCGATCTAAGCTTTAATAATCCACTGGTTCATCAAATGTTTTTGCTTCACAATTTTCTTCGTGAAGCCTATCCCCCTAACTGCACTGTAGGGTACGACACCAGCTGCTTCAGAATGGATTATTGATAGTGGATGTACAAATCACATGACTGGCAAGCGAAGCCTTCTCATGGACTCAACTTTACGTCCATCAGACAAAAGTCACATCACATTTGCTGACACTAGTAAAAGCAAGGTATTGGGTCTAGGTAGAGTTGCAATCTCAAAGGATCAACACATGGATAAAGTCATGCTTGTTGAATCCCTTGGTTTCAACTTAATGTCTGTCTCAATGCTTTGTGATTTAAACATGATTGTGATGTTTGGAAATATTGTTGCCTTGTACTAATGGAATCTGACAAGTCTCTAGTGTTTGAAGGGTATCGAAAAGATAACTATATGTTGTAGATTTCTCAGCAGGACCACAACTTGCAGTATGTCTACTAGCAAAAGCTTCTGAATGCTGGCTCTGGTATCGAAGGCTAGGGCATGCTGGCATGAGGAACCTCCACACCCTTGCAAGGAAGAAGCATGTCATAGGCATCGAGGGCGTCAAGTTCAAGAAGGATCACTTATGCGGTGCCTGTGAAGCAAGAAAGATGACGAGGGCTGTCGGTGTCAAAACCGGCGGATCTCGGGTAGTGGGTCCCGAACTATGCGTCTAGGCCGGATGGTAACAGGAGGCAGGGAACACGATGTTTTACCCAGGTTCGGGCCCTCTTGATGGAGGTAAAACCCTACGTCCTTCTTGATTAATATTGATGATATGGGTAGTACAAGAGTAGATCTACCACGAGATCAAGGAGGCTAAACCCTAGAAGCTAGCCTATGGTATGATTGTTGTATATGGAGTTGATTGCCTACGGACTACAACCCTCCGGTTTATATAGACACCGGATAGGGTTAGGGTTACATAAAGTCGGTTACAATGGTAGGAGATCTTGAATATCCGCATCGCCAAGCTTGCCTTCCACGCCAAGGAAAGTCCCATCCGGACATGGGATGAAGTCTTCAATCTTGTATCTTCATAGTCCAGGAGTCCGGCTGAAGGTATAGTCCGGCTACCCGAACACCCCCTAATCCAGGACTCCCTCAGTAGCCCCTGAACCAGGCTTCAATGACGATGAGTCCGGCGCGCAAATTGTCTTCGGCATTGCAAGGCGGGTTCCTCCTCCAAGTCCTTCATAGAAGATTGTAAACACCAAGAGTAGTGTCCGGCTCTGCAAAATAAGCTTCCACATATTGCCATAGAGAGAATAATATTAACACAAATCAAATCTGCTGACATATTCTGCAGTGCGTCATCACACTACAGCCAAGTCCTTCACTCGAATCGTTTTCACTTTTCCACCTCAGCGTGTTTTGCGAGGTGGTTTCCTTGGCACGTCTTGTCAAAGCAGAGATCGTGTGCCCCCCTTTTACGGGATTCTCATCAATACGGACGTGGGTAACCCAATCGTGCCTGTTAGCATGTTTTCTCGATTAAAGGCGAGTCCCAAACGGTTACGGGGAGGGCTCCTGGTATTCAACCTCTTATAAAGAGACCAGGGCCTTACTCCTTTTCTCCAATCCCAAAACAAGTTCGCCCATTGCCTCGAGTTCCAACACCCTAGGCTCCAGATTCCGGGTGCCTCAGACCTTCGACAATGTCCGGTTCCGACCTTCAAGGCTGATGGATGCCCTCCTCCGTCACGGAGGAGGACGTGCTAAAGTTGAGAGAGGCTAAGTTCTTGACCGCCGAAATTTCGCACAGGTTGCCTGCTCAAAGGCAGGCTATCCCCAGTCCCCAGCCCGGTGAGAGCGTAGTGTGCGTGTCTCACTTCCTTCGGGGGTTAGGCTTCCCGATGGACCCCTTTGTGAGGGGACTGCTGTTTTATTACGGGCTGGAATTCCACGACTTAGCTCCGGAGTCCATCCTCCATATCTCCTCGTTTATCGTTGTATGCGAAGCGTTCCTCCATGTTACCCCTCACTTCGGATTATGGCTCAAGACTTTCAAAGTGGAGCTGAAGATGATCAAGGGACGGCACGCAGAGTGCGGAGGCGCTGTTATAAGCAAAAATGCTGATGCTCCATGGCCCGAGGGCTCTTTTCAAGAGGAGCTAGGCTTGTGGCAACGAGAGTGGTTTTATAACACCACTTCCCGGAGCACCAAGTGGGTGGCGCTTCCTGCCTTTCGCTCGGGTCCCCCACCACGGCTAGCGTCATGGGTTAATAGAGGGTTAGATTGGGGTTTGCCCAAAGATGTGCCCCTGTTACAGGGCCGAATTAAGGATCTCTTGGAAGGAGACCTCAGCTTAGTCAAGGTGACGCAGGTCATGCTGATTCGCCGAATATTGCCCGGCAAACGTCGCCCCCTTCGCCTGTGGGAGTTTAATCCAGAGGGACCGCGAGCTCTCCAGAACTTTATGGGCGCAACGCCCGCGGAGATGTATAGACTATTCTTCGGATCACAAGAGATGTGTCCGGATTTAACCGAGGACGCAGGCCTAAGCTACAATCGCCCGGATACTCAAGTAAGCAACCTTGTGCCTGGACCTTCTATTCGTATAATTGTCATAAACTTGCCCCTAAAAGAGCCGTCCTTTTAAACAGGAGTGGATAGCGAAGGCAAAGCTGATCAGGTGTCCGGCTCCCCTTCCTAAAACCAGGTCGGATCCCGTGCTGGTCAGGATGCTGGAGATAATGCCTTTGGAGGGGGAGGACAAGGAAGCTATGGCCTCCTCGAAGGAGGCTGCTCCTAAGGGAGGAACCGACAATTCCTCTCCTAAGGGGAAGAAGAGAGCCGCCTCTGACGACCCGGAAACCATGGCCTTGAAACGGGGGAGAAAATCCTCGTCAGAGGGTCCGATGCCGGGAGTTCCTCGGCCGGACTACACCCTCAAGGGGATCAGCCCTCCAGCGAGCCGTAAGTGGAGAAAAGATTTTCCTTTTGAGGGATGAGGGAAGTCCTTGATTTATATCTGAGAAGATTAACCAAACCTTTATCTTGTAGCTCGGACCTCAGCCCCTCTTAGCAGAGCTCGTCTTCGGGGGATCTCCTTCCGGAGATCATGGAGAGTGGGACGCCTCCCCCTGCCGTGCCGCCTAGCGAGGCGGGCGACCCTGAGGTGTTGTCGCGGAGGGTTTCTCCAAATCCGGCAGGGGCGGAAGGTGGCTATGCGGCCCCCCGAGGTTCTCCGCGTCCGGCCTTCGAAAGAGGTCATGGGACGAGCCCGGCACCGTCTGGTGCTCGGCCGGAGGAGCTAAAGATTCTGCTGGGGTGAGCTTCTATCTCAGAGGAGCACCGCGCATTGATGGGCACGGTGATTGAAAGGATTTCATCCGTAGAGAGCGGATTGTATGAGGCCGTCAAAAGTTTACTGACGGGTTTTGAGGTACATTAGATAATGTATACTTTTGTCAGTTGCGCATGCGTAAGATGCGCCCTGTGTAGATAGTAGCCCGAGAGACTCTGCGCGTCGTCAAGAAATGACGGCACGCGGAGGATCATAATCCCAGGTCTAAGATGTCGCCTTTGAATGTAGGCGGCAGGGTGTCCGGAATCGAGCCAAACTAACGATTTTGCCAAACTAAAGCGGTAACTGGACGTGGCAGATGTCGACATCACGCTTGTCAATAAGCGGCTTGATGAGGCTCAAGGTATGTAATTCCTCGGGCGGCATCAGGTAAGAACAGTTTTATGCCTGTGTCTTACGATGTGTGTGCTTGACGCAGATGGTGCGGCCGCCGTGGAGAGTCTTAGGGCAGAACTTGCCCGAGCTAAAGAACAAGCCAGCGAAAGTGATGCGGCCACCAGGAAAGCCCTTGAAGAGCTGAGAGCCGAACAGGCTGCTCATTGCCGAAGCAAGGAAGAGATGGCCGAGATGGCCGAAAAGTTAAAAAGCGCTACAGACCGTTGCAGACTTCTTGAAAAAGAAGACCAGGCGAAACAGACGGACTTAGAGAAGGCCGTTGCCAATGCCAAGGACGCGCGCTCTGCGATGAGAGCTGCGAAGGAGGAGCTGCGTCAGGCCGAATAGATTGCGGCTGGAAAGCCCTTTATGCTGTGAAGGAAATTTTGTGATCCGAAGTTTGCTCCGTTGGACCGAATGTGGAGTGCGGAGGATACCTATCTGGACTTGGCAGCGAGTGCTGCTGATGCGACCGAACACTTTCGAGATCAGAAAGATCGCGAAGTGGAAAAGCTTTTCTGGTCGCAGTTTCACAATCCAGAGCGTCCACTGGCAGTGGATGATCGTTTGGCTCAATGGGCCGAACTGAATAGGTTGTCTGGACTCGCCATGAAGTACGTCATGGGTCACCTGTGGCCGGGGAGATCGGAGCCGAAGAGTTATTTCAACTTGGTGCAGCAATTCCTTGACGCGGTGCCGCGTATAAATGCAATGAAGAGGTCAGCATGCATAGAGGGCGCTAGGATGGCTCTTGCCCGTGCTAATACATACCGGGCCGAGATGGAGACCACCGTTGTTGCGTCCCGAGATTCGGACAAAAGCCGAGTACCCTCCGAGCACTATTTTCAGGAAGTTCTTGAAGGCGCTCGTGTAATAGAGACGCAGTGCCCGAAAGATGCTATGTTATGATAGAATATGTAATCATAAAGTAATATTTTGATAAACTGTAGTGGCCTTTTTTATACTTGTGCCTCCAAGTATTGGGAACACCTCCTGTGCAGCCGTTTTAAGATATATATATATATATATATATATATATATATATATATATATATATATATATATATATATATAGAATCTGAAAGATGGCAGTCGTTGGCTTCAGCCCCCACGCACACAGTGCGGGGGTGCTCGCAGAAGACGCATTTTCACACTTAACCCAACGTCTTGGTCCTACAAAGGAGGTGATAGCGGAGCGGGCCAGGAAACTGGACTATAATGCTTTAACACTTTCACTTAGCCATAGGAGTTTGACAGTGAGACTATTTAGGTAGCCCCTTGGTGGCAGCTGCGCTCGTCCGAGTTCGGGGCGCGTATGTGCCTGACCGGGAAGCGGCCCTTCGTTAAAGCGGAGGAATCCGATAGATTCCGATAGGTCATCGAGTGGCTGACCAGTCTCACGCTACATCATGATAGTCAGTTTTCGGCTTTCTCTACTGAGGTGCTCGCCCGGCCGAACCGGGGCACAATCGCAGTAGTTCTCCTGGTGCTACCTTAGCCGATAGAGCGGAACGTAAGGTAGCGGAACTCAGGAGCCGGGCAACCCAACATTTGACCAAAGACATGATTCGGAGCTGATGCATATAATGCCAAAACTCACGACGCCGAACACTCCCTAAGGTGTTCGGTCTTTATGAGTGCGGGCGAAACAACACTCTTTATTAAAAAAGCCCCTAGTGTCCAGGTACGTGCAAAAATTCTGACATGGCCACATGCCAAGACGCCAGCCTCCTCCTTGGTTATATCAGAAAGAAAAAACCAGGGATATGTAGCAACAAGAGACAGTAAAAAAGGTTTACGCAGGGTCTTAATCTAAAAAGAATCCTTTAGGACGGGTCCCTACTGCACGTCTACGCCTGTGTCTCCGTTGTGCCGTATCCTGGACGGGCGCCGCACGACGTTCATCTGTAAAAGAGAGGAACTGAGTTGAAAACGGGTCATGCCGAAAAAGTTTAAAATAAGCAAAGTATAAAGTAAGATATATAAGATTGAGCTTTATTGTCTCTTATTGTATATGCGTGGAGCCCCTAGTGCGGGGGTATATGGCTTCTAGGCCTGCATCAATGATGGTTTTGCACCGAACTCGTCTATCCGCGTTCGTGGTCTTGAATGACCTATTTCAAAGTTTTTTGGTCGGTGAGGCCATATTGCTATGGGGCTGTCAAAGCGGCCGCACAGTCCTCCGCTTGGGGAGGTGCACTTTAGTGCTTCCCCTTCAAAGAGATGATGCCTCGTGGACCGGGCATCTTAAGTGTAAGAGATGCATAATGCGGTATTGCGTTAAAGCAAGCGAAAGCTTCGCGTCCCAGTAGTGCTTGATAGCGACTTGAGAACGGGACGATATGGAAGGTCAGCTTTTCGCGGCGGAGGTTATCGGCAGAGCCGAATATGACTTCGAGCCGGAGAAAACCCATACAATGGGTGTCCGGACCAGGTATTACCCCTTGAAAGGAGGTTTTGCTGCGGCGGATTCTTGTTGGGTTTATCCCCATGTGCTGGATTGTATCCTGATATATCAGGTTTAGTCCACTGCCGCCGTCCATAAGGACATTTGAAAACTAGAGTCCGCCAATTATTGGACCGAGTATCAAGGCAGTCCAGCCTACATTCTTGATATTCCTAGAATAATCTAGCTGATCGAAGGTGATCGGTTTTGACAACCAATGGCAGGACCCTTTGGGGATGGGCCGTGTGGTGTGTACCTTTACGGGCTCCACACGTTTTGTTATGTGAAGTGAGTTCACTGTTTTTACTTCTTGTGGGAAGTTCTTTTGTTTCCTGGTGCTTTGCTTTTGGGGTTCGTCCTCGTCTTCGCTTGGTGTGTCGAGCCCCTTGTGTTCGGCATTGAGTCTGCCGGATTGTTTGAAAACCCAACAGTCTCTGTGGGTATGGTTAGCAGGCTTCCCGGGAGTACTGTGTATCTGACATATCCTGTCCAGGATTTTATTTAGGTTGGATGGATCGTCCCTGTTATCCTGGGGGGCGATTTTTCCTGATTTTGTCGTGAGCCTTTGAATCCGGCATTGACTGCCGTGCTCTTCGGACTTTTGTCCTTAGTCCAGCGACGGTCCTTGTTGCGTCGCGGTTTTCCGTTTCCATCCCTAGTTTCGGATGTACTTGGGTCGCTGGGGCTGCACCTTGCCAACCAGCTGTCCTCCCCTGCACAAAAGCGGGTCATGAGGCTTGTAAGTGCGGCCATTGTTCTTGGCTTTTCTTGGCCGAGTTGTCTGGCGAGCCATTCGTCTCGGACGTTATGCCTGAAAGCTGCTAAGGCTTCGGCGTCCGGACAGTCGACTATCTAATTCTTTTTAGTGAGGAATATATTCCAGAACTGCCGAGCTGATTCTCCGGGTTGTTGAGTTATGTGACTAAGATCGTCTGCATCCGGAGGGCGGACATAGGTCCCTTGAAAGTTTGCTCGGAAAGCATCCTCGAGCTCTTCCCAGCTTCCAATTGTGTTTTCGGGAAGGCTTTTAAGCCAATGCCGGGATGGCCCTTTAAGCTTAAGGGGTAGATATTTTATGGTGTGGAGATCATCTCCTCTAGCCATGTGTATGTGGAGGATATAATCCTCGATCCAAACTCCAGGGTCTGTTGTTCCATCATATGCCTCTATGTTTACTGGTTTGAATCCCTCTGGGAATTCATAATCTAGGACCTCATCGGTGAAACATAGGGGGTGTGCGGCGCCCCTGTATTTGGGTGTGCCGGATTGTGATGATGGCTTCATAGCATTGCTTACGAGAGCTTGCTTTCTTGGCCCATAAATGGACCTGACTGGGCCATGATGCGAATCCTTAAGTGGGTCACATGCTGATTTAGGTGCGGCGCCGCTTGCCGCTTTATGGGGTCGTCTATCCGACCGTGTGGCTTTTTCATTTTTTGAATGCGAGGGCTCTAGGGCCTCTTCGTCGAATTCAGGCAGTAGCTTTCTTTTCGGATAGCTTTTAGTGTGGCGATTGTCGCCGTACTTATCTGTGGTATTGATTACTTTGCTCCATCTAATCTGGAGTGCATCTTCCGTTGTTTTTAGCTTCCGCTTCTGCTTTTTTAGGCTGCGTGTAGTTGCAACGAGCCTCTCCTGGAGATTCTTCTGCTCCATAGGTTTATTCGGCGTGAGGTCGTCCGGAATGCCGTTTTCGCCGGAGGAGGGATGTTCGGTTTCTCTATCCGTGTTGCCCTGTTCGGACGGTTGCTCTAAGGCCTGCTCGTCGTCTACCGGCTCGTCCTGCTCTATGGCTGGGTTTTTGTCGAGGCGGGGCTTGGGTCGGCGTTTACGCCGACACTTTGATTGCTTTTCGGGGGGTCGATCTCCCGTCCCATCCCCTTTTTCCTCGTTGTCACTTCCTTTAGGGGTATCCACCATGTACACATCGTGAGATGAGGTGGCTGTTCAATGCCCTATGGGCGTTGGTTCGTCGGTATCTCCTGCATCGTCATCCATGCTGTCGATGTCTCCAGAGTCGAAGTTGAGCACGTCGTTTAAATTGTCGACAGTGGCTACCAAGTGGGTGGTGGGTGGGCTTTGAATTTCTTCATCGTCCGTATCCCATCCTCGTTGACCGTAGTTCGGCCAGGGCTCTCCTAATAAGGAGAGAGACTTGAGAGGGTTCGGGATATCGCCACACGGCGAGTGCTGAAAGATGTCTGCGGTGGTGAACTCTATTATCGGCGCCCAATCGGATTCGATTGGAAGGGGCGCGGGGGGGTCGGAGTTCGGAAAGGAGTCCGGATCCTCGGAGTCACGGATCATGCAGAGTGCGGGCTAGCGTTCGGCTCGATCGCCTTTGAGATCGAAGCCCTCGAGGTGACGTCCAACCGCTCATCCTCGATTGGCGCAATAGGCTCCGAGTTAGGGGTCGGAACCGATGCGTGTGCGGCCTCCGGGACACTGTCCGGAGGCAGAGCTAGATCATGCCCCTCGAGATAGTGCGACGCGCTTGGCCGTGGCTCGAACCCGTCAAAGATCAAGTCTCCCCGGATGTCAGCCGTGTAGTTTAAGCTTCCAAACCTGACTTGATGGCCAGGGGCGTAGCTTTCGATCTGCTCCAGGTGGCCGAGCGAATTGGCCCGCAGAGCGAAGCCGCCGAAGACGAAGATCTGTCTGGGGAGAAAAGTCTCACCCTGGACTGTATCGTTGTTGATGATCAAAGGAGCCATTGGGTCTAAAGGCGACGACACAGATGAACTCTCAATGAAAGCACCAATGTCGGTGTCCAAACCGGCGGATCTCGGGTAGTGGGTCCCGAACTGTGCGTCTAGGCCGAATGGTAACAGGAGGCAGGGAACATGATGTTTTACCCAGGTTCAGGCCCTCTTGATGGAGGTAAAACCCTACGTCCTGCTTGATTAATATTGATGATATGGGTAGTACAAGAGTAGATCTACCACGAGATCAAGGAGGCTAAACCCTAGAAGCTAGCCTATGGTATGATTGTTGTATATGGAGTTGATTGCCTACGGACTACAACCCTCCGGTTTATATAGACACCGGATAGGGTTAGGGTTACATAAAGTCGGTTACAATGGTAGGAGATCTTGAATATCCGCATCGCCAAGCTTGCCTTCCACGCCAAGGAAAGTCCCATCCGGACATGAGACGAAGTCTTCAATCTTGTATCTTCATAGTCCAGGAGTCCGGCTGAAGGTATAGTCCGGCTACCTGAACACCCCCTAATCTAGGACTCCCTCAAGGGCCAAGCATCCCTCGAAGACAATCATGACAATGACTCAACCCTTCGAACTGCTACACATGGATCTTTTCGGTCCCACTCATTACTCAACTCTTACTACTACTGCTTGTCTCTATGGCTTTGTCATTGTTGATGATTATTCAAGATATACTTGGGTGCATATAATCCTTTACAAGACTGAAGTGCAGGATGTCTTCAGACGCTTCGCCAATCGAGCAATGAACAACTATGGCACCAAGATAAAGCACATCAGAAGTGACAATGGCACTGAATTCAAGAACACTGGCCTTGATACATATCTTGATACTTTGGGCATCACACATGAATTCTCAGCTCCGTACACGCCACAGCAGAATGGCGTCGTCAAACGCAAGAACAAAACACTTATTGAGATGGCTCGGACGATGCTTGATGAATACAAGACTCCAAGAAAATTCTGGCCTGAAGCCATTGACACTGCATGCCATATCATCAACCGTGTTTATCTTCACAAGCTTCTGAACAAGACATCCTATGAGCTCCTTACTGGCAAGAAGCCAAATGTTAGTTACTTCAGAGTATTTGGCGCCAAGTGCTGGATCAAGGATCCACATCACACTTCAAAATTTGCACCAAAAGCACATGAGGGTTTTATGCTTGGATATGTAAAGGATTCGCACTCCTACAGAGTCTTCAATCTCTTTCATTACAAAGTGGTTGAAACAGTGGATGTGCGGTTCGATGAAACTAACGGCTCACAAAGAGAGCACTTGCCAAATGTGCTAGATGAAGTTCCATCTAGTGAATCAATCAAACTTATGGGAACTAGAGAAATCATACCTTCTGAAGCTCAACTTGAAGAAGAACTTATCATCTCCGCACCTGATCAACCTGAAGACAATGCTCAGCCTGAAGACAATCCCTCTAACAATGACAATGATCAGCAAGAGCAAAATCTTCGTCATGTACATCCTCGTGTTGCAAATGAAGTGTAGATTGAGAGAATAATTGATAGCATCAATGCACCAGGTCCACTCTCTCGTTCAAGGGCAACACGGCTAGCAAATTTCTGTGGGCACTTCGCATTCGTCTCAATAACAGAACCCAAGAGAGTAGAAGAAGCCTTCATGGAACCTGAATGGTTTCAAGCTATGCAAGAAGAGCTTCAACAGTTTGAGCTGAATAATGTATGGGAACTGGTTAAGCATCCTGATCCTTGGAAGCACAACATAATAGGCACCAAATGGATATATCGCAACAAGCAAGATGAGCATGGTCAAGTTGCTAGAAACAAAGCTCGTCTCGTTGCTCAAGTATACACTCAAGTTGAAGGGATTGACTTCGATGAAACATTTGCTCCTATGGCTAGACTTGAAGCCATACGCATACTGCTGGCCTATGCAAATCATCACAACATACTTCTATATCAAATGGATGTGAAGAGCGCTTTTCTCAATGGCAAGATTGAAGAAGAAGTGTATGTTGCACAACCGCCTGGCTTTGAAGATCCAAAACATCCTGACATGGTATACAAGCTCAACAAGGCATTGTATGGCCTCAAACAAGCCCCTTGGGCTTGGTATGACACACTCAAAGACTTCCTGAAGAGCAAATGCTTCAAATTTGGTTCCCTCGACCCCACTTTCTTCACGAAGACATATGATGGTGAACTGTTTGTGTGCCAAATGTATGTGGATGACATTATCTTCGGCTGCACCAATCAGAAATACAGTGAAGAGTTTGGATATATGATGCAAGAGCAATATCAGATGTCCATGATGGGTGAGCTGAAGTTCTTCCTTGGTCTTCAAATACATCAGCAATGCAACGGCATCTTTATATCTCAAGAGAAGTATCTCAAATATTGCCTGAAGAAGTTTGGTATGCAAGACTACAAAGGCTTCACGACACCAATGCCAGCCAAACATCATCTGGGTCCCGACGACAATGGTAAAGAGTTCGATCAAAAGGTATACCGCTCCATGATTGGTTCTTTACTTTATCTATGTGCATCTAGGCCGGATATTATGCTTATGTTTGAATGTGTGCTCGATTCCAAGCGGCACCAAAGGAATCGCATCACTTAGCTGTGAAGTGAATTCTTCGATATTTGGCTTACACCCCAACTCTAGGATTATGGTATCCAAAGGGCTCAGAGTTTGATCTGGTTGGATTCTCGGATGCTGATTATGTTGGTGACAAGGTGGATCGCAAGTCTACATCAAGCACATGTCATTTTCTGGGACGATCACTTGTATGTTGGTCTTCAAAGAAGCAGAACTGTGTATCTCTCTCCACTACTGAATCTGAATACATTGCTGCTGGATCTTGCTGCGCTCAGCTTCTGTGGATGAAGCAAACACTCAGAGACTATGGCATTCATCTGAAGCAAGTGCCACTCTACTGCGACAACAAAAGCGCCATCAAGATTGCCAACAACCCAATTCAGCACTCGAAGACAAAGCACATTGAAATTCGTCATCACTTTCTTAGAGATCATGTTGTGAAGGAAGATATTGATATCATACACGTCAACACTGAAGAGCAATTGGCAGATATCTTCACCAAGCCCTTGGATGAGAAGAGATTTTGCAAGTTACGGTGTGAGCTAAATATCTTGGAATCCTCAAATGTCATGTGATCAGGCACACATCCTAACACTTATGCATATTGATGACTTACATGTGCAACACACGAAGTAAAGTATATCTTCAATCAATGAAGACATACATTCTAAGTGTGAATACATTAATGTGGAATTTGACTTCGGAGCGCCATGATAATTGTGCGCCGTGTCTGGGTCTAATACTTCCTATACGGTGGGTAACGCCACCACAAAATTCGTCTGTTTGAAGTGTTTTACCCATGGTGTTACATTTGTTGTGTCTTCACATTTGGTTTGGCTTCAATCTCAACATGTCTTCATGATTATCTTCATTATGTTGATCATATATATATATATACTAGTGTTCTGTCCTCTACAGCATTCACTTATAGCTATGTCTTCTTGTTGAATCTTTTGAACTAAGTGAATGTGATCGGACCCTAACCTCTCTATGCTTTCTATCTCAAACTCTATCTCCCCAAATCATATGCATTCTATTGAAACTGTCGAATGTCTTCTCTGCGTCCTTGTCAGCAGAAGATACAGAGACAAACATTAAGTCCGTTTTCAATGCTAATTCCTTCACCTAAAACCCGGAGAAGTGGGAACGACCACCCGACAATCCAGGCGTGCGTGGGAACATGGAACAACCTCCGATATGTTGCATGATGGCCTAGTTCTTCAAATGTGAATCGCCAGGGGCACCTGTGTAATAACGTTGTGCCGCCCCTATCCCTATAAATAAATGCCTCACCACAGTCATTATCCTTTCTTCCACTCTCACACGAACCCTAGCGCCACGGCTAGCCCTCAACGACACCAGCGACGAAGCGCTTAGCTGCCGCGACCTCTCTGACACCGTCTTCACACCGGCCGCGGACATCGCCTTCTCCACTGTCGCCATAGGTGTCCTCCGTCGCCAAGTTAGGGCACGGACGATCGAACTGCTCGGCCTCCTCTTCCACTCCGTCTAGCAGTTCCTTGTGTGGTAAATAAAACTTCCTTTTTACGGCCCCTTTGATCCTATAGATTCGTCACTTTCTACCACAAGCAGTTTCTGTTCACACATGTTGGATCCACTTCATACTGCATCTCATATTATGCCTAGTATGTTCACTTATGCTTCACAAAGTAGTTAGATTCCTCACTTGTACTGATCCGTGGATTCGTACAAATCTGGAACCAACTCCTTATCTATGAGTGAATGTGTTCGCACGATGAAGTCAATGTCTTCTAAACTGATTTATCTTCAAAATCTTCTGAGAATGCATATGACCTCTTCCCCTTCCCTCGCACCTTAATGCTGTCACAGGTACATGTCCGTGGGAGAATCGCTTGGTTCTCATAGTCTGCATTCATTTGCAGAATTCTTACAGCATCACACAAATTCTCCCGAAGGAATGTGCTGAGAAGAATGCCATCAAGCGACCATGGGGAGACATCCTATACAGAAATCTTCAAGCCAGGTCCAGAGATGAAGCCATTGAACAAGGCTTCTATCCCTGCATGGTCCATGGACCACAGCCTGCGGATGCTGACCCATCGTCACTGCTATGGTGTCGTGACGACAATCTGTTCAAGCGCAACTTCTAGTTTGCCCAGAATTCGGCGAAGCAGAATAAGAAGTCATTGGGACTAGACTTCAACCCTGGTCCCTCTGCTCCTCGTGCCGATGGCACCCGCGAAGCTGAACCCAATCTAGTTGGGCCCTTCTACAACCTGGATGGCCTCATCACTCACATCTCAGTTCAAGGTGCCAAAGTGGATCATTCTGATGATGATGCTGACACTGATGAAGCCCCAGCTCCTACTCCAAAGCAGCAGAAGCCAAAGCTGCCTAAAGCTTCAAAGCCTGCCTCAGCACCAAAAATCTCACGGGCGAAGCCACTGGCTACTGCACCTCCTAAAGACAGTGTGCAGTCTAAAGATCTGTCACGCATCTCCAAGCCTCCGAGAGTCAAGATGCCTCTGCCACACACCAGCCAAGAACTGACTGCTGCTGCTATTCTGCGAACGATACCATTGATCTATCCAACGATGAAGATCTTGCAGATGACGCTCTTGAGCAACTGATCAAGAGCAAAGAAGAAGCAGAAATCTTCAACAATTTTCCTCTCTTTGACATGGAAATCATCCATGACTTCATCGATGAGTGGTTTGACACGCCCAACCTCAGCTTTGAAGATCTGCAACTTCCCATTGGCCTCAGTGTCGCCTTTCATGGCGACATTGCTTCAGAGCTAGCTCTAGCTCAGCGCATCGTCGAACTAAAGCAAACGATTGACTTTGAGAAAGCTCAGTTCAAGAAGCATATGTCCAAGCTTAGCGTGCAAGAGGCCAAGAACTTCCAAATCATGTTGCACGAGCTCAAAGAAGCCTTTCTCAAGAAGCGTGAAGAAGCTCAAGGTTCTCGTGAGCGCATGAAGAGCCTGGCTGACAAGTGTGTGCAAGCCTACAATGAGGCTGAGAAGCGCAAGGCCCTTGGGCATCCTGGCATCGACCCCATGATGGCTACAAAGCAGAAGAATAAGAAGAAGAAGAAGAAGAAGAAGAAGAAGAAGAAGAAGAAGAAGAAGAAGAAGAAGAAGAAGAAGAAGAAGAAGAAGCCCGCTATGGCCGAACCCGACGCACCAAGGCAGGAAGCACATCCCATTGTCTTCCCAACCAGCATGACTGACTCGAAGCCAAAATCCAGGTCTACCGCTTCAGAACTGAAGAAGACAAGGACTGCTGAGGCTGAAGCCAGAAAGAGGAAACATCCTGAAGCCTCTGCTGCTGCTCCCTCCAAGAATAAGCGGAAGACCAAGAAGGAACAGGCTGCTCCCACAGAGCCCTTAATTGTTGAACCTATCTCCATGGTTCGCCCTGACGCTGAACATCAAGAGCGCCAACTGACTGTCCATGAGCCTGCTTTCACAGAGGCTCATGAAGCTGAAGACATTCCAGCAGCTGATCCCACCGTAGCTGAAGACATTGGTCAGCATGACAATGTTGACGATGATGTAGTTCTTCCTCTGATCGAGCACCAACAGGTATCATCGCCTGTGCTTACGCACAGCGAACTCATCAGCATTGGTTGTCCTCTGACACCAATTGCTCAGGATGCATCATGGGCTGATCACCCACAACAACGAGTCACACCACCCCGGCAAGAAGAAGAAGATGACTTTGAGACCCAGCCACTCCATCTCCAAAAGCGTCGCCAGCGTTATGCAGGCTTCGCAAAGGACCAAGGTCTCAAGTCACCGAGTCTGAGGCTAAAGCTGCTGAAGACATTCCGGCTGCATCAGCTGACGACACCCAAGAAGACGAACATGCCCCTACTCCCCCAACTACTGAAGAAGTTGTTCTCGAGGCGAACGTGTCTGTGCCCGACCCTCCAGCTCATCAAGTGGATGTATAAAATCTTGAGGCTGCCACCACCAACACCAATGAAGCCACTCACGTTGTCATGGCTGAAGCAAATGTGGAGCCTACACCAACCCAAGAACCAGAAGTCAGCGAAGCCAATGATGCTACTGCTTCTGTTCCTGTGCCTGCTGCTGGTCCTCAGTTTGACTATCATATTGAGCATAGGCCTCAGGTACAGAAGCCAATGCCAAGGTTGCCAAGGTTTCCAGGTCCTGCAACAGCACCTGGATCCTTCAATGTCAACGGCTTCAAAGCAGACAACACCTTCTTCAATAGCTCCAAGAACCCCTACTCAAGGGAACGAATATCTTCTGATCGGTTCTGGAGCTATCCACAGCGAAGCTATTACTCCTGCATTCTGTACAATCAAGGTCGCATCTTCCCACATATGCGTCTTGACACCGAAGCAATAGCTGGTCTGCCCTGTTTGGAAGAAGCTCTGGATTGCTTCAAAGAGGTTGGATTGTGGCCCTTTGTCACCGACCAAGAGCACTGGAACGAAGAGTTGCTGCTCCAATTTTATGCCACACTTCACATACGTGGTTACAACAAAGATCTGAAGACTTGGGTCCTTGAGTGGATGACAGGAAATGTTCATCGCGAAGCCAAAGCCTTTGATATCATTGAGCTCACTGGTCTTCCCACTCCTGGAGATCTCTGTGAACCTGGCTGTCAGCTTCACAGTGAAGCTATGGAGAGCATCTTTCAGAAGCCTGAACCGAACATGAGTCAGATGCTCAGTATGTTGAAGCCTTTGCCACAAGATGCTGCATATCCTAAGAAGTTCTTTGTTGAAGACCTGGAGTATCTGCCAAGGACTATCTATCACATTATACGACGAACTCTCTGGCAAATCAAAGGACATTCTCCACATGCAAAACTGGAAGGTGCAATGAAGACTTTGGTCTTCTATATTCTTCATGGCAAATGCTTCAATGCACAAGACTTCTTCATCCGCCAACTTGCTGCATCAGGATCTGATCTTTTTGGCTTGAAGTTCTACGCTCCATGGATAATGCGGCTGATTAAACTCCACTCACCTATCTCATATCAGCCATCTTCTCGCAATCATCGGATCTTTCTGCCTGATGTGGATATGTCCGTTGAAGCCATTTATCCAGAGCCTGCCAAGGAACCTCTTAGTCTTCAGAATGCGGAGCATCAAAGTTTCACTCAGAACATTGAAGGAGTTGAAGAAGTCACTCGTGTTTATCCTCTGGCTGGTACTACACGTGCACCTCATCGTGCTCTTACTGAAGCCACTGAAAGCACTATTGCCCAACGACCCGAGAAGCGATCTCGTGTTCTCAATGACCGAGAGCTTCTGGTTGCTCTTCATTAGAAACAGGATAGGCATCATGACTGGCTGAAGCGCCAAATGCAAAACCTCTTGGTGGATGTCAACCACATTCGCAATCTTGCCACCAAGAATGCCTTTGTTGCCCATGAAACCTGTCGGCGTACATGGAAAGGGCTGACGCTTATGTGTTCTGAGGATGATCTTCAAGAGGATGGCTTCTCTGAATGTTTCAAGTTTGACTCCACACCTCCCCAAAGGGCTGTGCTGCGACGAACTCCATCTCTTGAAGACTCTGAGTTCTCTTCCTCTGCGGCAACTGCGAATGCCAGAGTGATCGAGGACGAAGATGATGCCACTTCATCGCCCCCCTACTTCTGCATGCCTCGACACTGCCCCAAGTACTTCTGCACCGCCGAACACCACCGACGACCCTACTGCTTCACCTACTCTTCATGGGAACGATTAGATGCTCTATGTCTTCAAACCTTTTTGGTCCTCACTAACAAAAGGGGGAGAAGCATATGAGTTTGATAGTCTTCAAGCGGGTCCATATGGGCGGTTACTTTATGTTTTGCCTACTGTTTACAACTCTCGTTATGATACATTTGGTTCTTTGAGTTGTAACACTTCAACTCGATGGTCGGCTGCTACTTATTTGCTATTTTGTGATGTGATGATAAATTCCGCATGTGCGACGATAAATTCCGCACTTAGATCATTTTGCAGACGTCCATTTTTCATTATGCATGTCATTATCTTCACATACCTTTCATGCATGATGAATTGTCATCATAAGTTGAAGAGGATCTCCACAAGTACAACCTGCCATGTGCATTTGCATTCCAAAAGCAAATTACTTATATGCACGTCTTCAAGGGGAGCCCTTGCAACTTATGAAGACAATTCCTTATCCTTTACAATTTCACATATTATATTCCCCGTTGAAAACTTCAACTAGTTTGTCATCAATCACCAAAAAGGGGGAGATTGTAAGTGCATCTAGTGCCACCCCTAGTTGGTTTTGGAGTATTGACGACAAACCTAGTTGAGGGACTAATGTGTTTGTGAGAATTGCAGGATAACACAGGTAGAAGTCCCTCATTGATTCGGTTTTCCTACCAGAGATGACCCCTAAAAATGTATGAAGACATTGAAGTCAAAGGTGGTATGTGAAGACATTCACCTTGAGACTATGGCAAGAGAAGACATCGCATGAAGACTATTGAGCGCGAAGACTTAGATCTTTCGTAGTTCTTTTTCTTCTTTGTTGAGTCATAGGAACCACCGTACTGTTAAGTGGGGTCCAAGAAAACCAGTCAGAATGACTGAAGTGATGCTTAACCAAAATCCTATGTCTTCGAGTGAAGACTATGAGAGCGAATCTTGTTCAGAGTTGGACAAGTCAGCTTTGCTTGTAGCCCAAGTAAAGTTGCCGTGTGTGTTTGAAATCTGACCGTTGGAACACGTGTCAGTTCCTTAGTGACCCAGGGTCATTTCAGACAAATCAGGTCGGGTTGCCTAGTGGCTATAAATAGCCCACCCCCTACAACCATAAACGCTTGGCTGCTCAGAGTTAAAGTAGGGCTTTTGTCGTTTGTGAGCAACCCACCTCGAAGCCTTTGAGAGAGAATTCCTTGAGAGGATAAAAGCCCTAACCACCCAGAGCCAAAGAGTGTTAGGCATCACTTAAGTCTTCTTGTCTGTGTGATGTGAAGACTTATTACACTTGAGGACTGTGAATCCTCCAGCCGGTTAGGCATCGCGTTCTGAGCATCCAAGAGTCATTGTGGATCGCCGGTGAACGAAGTCTGTGAAGGTTTGGAAGTTTACCTTGAAGACTTACCAGACTGATTGGGCGAGGTCTGTGTGACCTTAGCTCAAGGGGAATATGGAGAGGACTAAGTGTTCTGAGTTGTGTGCTCAGGACTAAGTGTCCGGGACTGAGTGTCCTTAGGTTTAAATATCTATCCGCCCTAACCAGACGTACAACTGTCATAGTAGTTGGAACTGGTCTACCAAACCTTTGTCTTCGTCACGCACACTGGTTCTATCCTTCTCATATCTTTATTTACAGTTGGCTCTTGTAAAGTCAGTCCCTATTTGCTTTATCTATTTGTCTTCACTATGTACCTGATCCTTACTGCCTAGCTACTATTAGTCAGTGTGGTTTCACTTCATTGAGTGCTTGACTATTGTCTGTCTAGTGTAGTCTATCTTCCGCTGCATGGAAATAGGTTCATTTCTATCATTTGTCTTCGAAACTTCCATGTTTTGAAGACTTTCATAAAAATCGCCTATTCACCCCCCCTCTCTAGTCGATATAACACACTTTCAGAAAGTGATAAAGAAAAACTTTTACAAACTCTGTTTGCTCTTGTTGTTATTGTAAATATGTAAAGCCAACATTCAAGTTTTTAGCAAAGATTATAACTAACCACATTCGCAATAACGCATAGGTCTCAAGTTTACTCATATCAATAGCATAATCAACTAGCGAGCAATAATAATAAATCTCAGATGACAACACTTTCTCAAAACAATCATAATATGATATAACAAGATGGTATCTCGCTAGCCCTTTCTGAGACCGCAAAACATAAATGCAGAGCACCTTTAAGACCAAGGACTGACTAGACATTGTAATTCATGGTAAAAGAGATCCAGTCAAGTCATACTCAATGTAAACTAACAGTAATGAATGCAAATGACAACGGTGCTCTCCAACTGGTGCTTTTTAATAAGAGGGTGATGACTCAGCATAAAAGTAAATAGATAGGCCCTTCGCAGAGGGAAGCAGGGATTTGTAGAGGTGCCAGAGCTCGGTTTTGAAACAGAGGTGAATAATATTTTGAGCGGTATACTTTCATTTTCAACATCACAACCAAGAGATGGCGATATCTTCCATGCTACACACATTATAGGCGGTTCCCAAATAGAATGGTAAAGTTTATACTCCCCCTTCCACCAACAAGCATCAATCCATGGCTTGCTCGAAACAACGAGTGCCTCCAACTAACAAGAGTCCCAGGGGGAGTTTTGTTTGCAATTATTTTGATTTAGTTTGCATAAAGCATGGGACTGGGCTTCCCGGTGACCAGCCCTTTATCTCGTGAATGAGGAGCGGAATCCACTCCTCTTGAGAATAACCCGCCCAACATGGAAGATACAGACAACCCTAGTTGATACGTGAGCTATTCGAGCATACAAAACAGGATATTTATTTGAAGGTTTAGAGTTTGGCACATACGAATTTACTTGGAACGGCAGGTAGATACCGTATATAGGTAGGTATGGTGGACTCATATGGAATAACTTTGGGGTTTAAGGGATTGGATGCACAAGCAGTATTCCCGCTTAGTACAGGTGAAGGCTAGCAAAAGACTGGGAAGCGACCAGCTAGAGAGCAACAACAGTCATGAACATGCATTAAAATTAATCAACACTGAATGCAAGCATGAGTAGGATATAATCCACCATGAACATAAATATTCAGAAGGCTATGTTGATTTTGTTTCAACTACATGCGTGAACATGCGCCAAGTCAAGTCACTTAAATCATTCAGAGGAGGATACCACCCTATCATACCACATGATAACTATCTCAATAGCATGTTGGCACGCAAGGTAAACCATTATAACTCATAGCTAATCAAGCATGGCACAAGAAACTATGATCTCTAGTTGTCATTGCAAACATGTTTATTCATAATAGGCTGAATCAGGAACAATGAACTAATCATATTTACAAAAACAAAAGAGGTCGAGTTCATACCAGTTTTTCTCATCTCAGCTAGTCCATCATATATCATCATAATTGCCTTTCACTTGCACGACCAAATAGTGTGAATAATAATAAGAGAAGACAAGGCATTACGGGCTCTTTTGTCGGATAAACAATAATGCATATAAGAGCCACTTCAACAGTTTAATTATGGTCTTCTCCTATTGACCCCCAAAGAAAAGAAAAGAAATAAAACTATTTACACGGGAGAGCTCCCAACAAGCAAAAGAAGAACAAGAAATCTTTTTGGGTTTTCTTTTTAATTACTACTACAAGCATGGAAACTAAAACTAGCTAAAAGCTACAACTATTTTTTTTGGTTTTTCTTCAAGTTTATTAAACACACAAGAAGAAAGCATAAAAAGGAAAATAAACTAGCATGGATGATACAATGAAAAATTATGAGCACCGACATCTAGCAATGAGTGTTTGAACATAAATGTAATGTCGGTGGGAAATACATACTCCCCCAAGCTTAGGATTTTGGCCTAAGTTGCTCTATGGCCACAGCTGGCCTAGCGGATATCCATAATAGTAGCTGGGGTCGTACTGTAATGCAGCGGCTATCGCCTGCTGAGATGCAGCGTGGCAACGAGCGGCCTCCGCTCTCCTCTTGTACTCGGCTGCCTCCTCTCTGGTAATAGTATATCTTCCTTTTGCCTGATGATCAAAGAAGGCAGGAGCAGGGAGAGTAATATGGACAGCACGTCGTCTATCAAAGATTAGTCGATACCAGAGAGGTGATTCATTCCTCTCAACAAACTGGTGGTGAACCATAGCATTAAAGTCTAGGTAAGCAGGTGGTAATTCAATATCATCTTTGCGTATGGCTACACCAAGAAAATTGGCTATGCGGGTTGCATAAATTCCTCCAAAGAAATCTCCATTAAATCTATTAAGATGCAACCTACGTGCAACAATGGCTCCCAAATTATAAGATTGGTCTCCTAACACAGCACTCCTAAGAATACTGAGATCGGGGACACACATGTGACATGCCTCATCCTTACCATTAATGCATCTACTTATGAAGAGAGCAAAATAATGCATAGCAGGAAAGTGAATGCTCCCTATGGTAGCTTGTTGTAGGATCGAAAGTATGTCTAGAGGGGGGTGATTAGACTACTTGACCAACTAAAAACTTAACCTTTTCCCAATTTTAGTTCTTGGCAGATTTTAGCTATTTTAGGACAAGTCAAGCAATCATCACATAATTTAAGCAAGCATGCAAAGAGTATATAGGCAGCGAAAAGTAAAGCATGCAACTTGCAAGAATGTAAAGGGAAGGGTTTGGAGAATCCAAACGCAATTGGAGACACGGATGTTTTTCCCGTGGTTCGGATAGGTGGTGCTATCCTACATCCACGTTGATGGAGACTTCAACCCACGAAGGGTAACGGTTGCGCGAGTCCACACAAGGCTCCACCCAAGGGTAACGGTTGCGCGAGTCCACACAGGGCTCCACCCACGAAGGGTCCACGAAGAAGCAACCACCCACAAAGGGTCCACGAAGAAGCAACCTTGTCTATCCCACCATGGCCATCGCCCACACAGGACTTGCCTCACTAGCGGTAGATCTTCACGAAGTAGGCGATCTCCTTGCCCTTACAAACTCCTTGGTTCAACTCCACAATCTTGTCGGAGGCTCCCAAGTGACACCTAGCCAATCTAGGAGACACCACTCTCCAAGAAGTAACAAATGGTGTGTAGGTAATGAACTCCTTGCTCTTGTGCTTCAAATGATAGTCTCCCCAACACTCAACTCTCTCTCATAGGATTTGGATTTGGTGGAAAGAAGATTTGAGTGGAAAGCAACTTGGGAAGGCTAGAGATCAAGATTCATATGGTAGGAATGGAATGTCTTGGTCTCAACACATGAGTAGGTGGTTCTCTCTCAGAACATATGAGTTGGAATGGTGTGTGTGTTCTGATGGCTCTCTCATCGAATGAGAAGGAGGTGGAGGGGTATATATAGCCTCCACACAAAATCCAACCGTTACACAGTTTTCCAATCTCGGTGGGACCGAATCAATAAACTCGGTCGGACCGAAAATGTAAACCTAGTGACCGTTAGTGATTTTCGGTGGGACTGACATGCAACTCGGTAGGACCGATATGGTTAGGGTTTGGGCATAACGTAATCTCGGTGAGACCGATTACACAAACTCGGTGAGACCGAATTTGGTAATTAGCTAACCAGAGAGTTGGTCAGGCAAACTCGGTGGGACCGATTTGCTCTTTCGGTGAGACCGAGTGGAACTCGGTGAGACCGAAAAGTTACAAAGGGGAAACACTGAGTTTACATTGCAATCTCGGTGGGACCGATTCGCTCTTTCGGTGAGACCGAAAAGTTACGAAAGGGAAACAGAGAGTTTGCAACCCCATCTCGGTGAGACCGAGATCCTTATCGGTAGAACCGAATTGCTAGGGTTTGGCAGTGGCTAATGACAAGTGAAACTCGGTGGCGCCGGATAGGAAGAATCGGTAGGACCGAGTTTGGCTTAGGGTTTAGGTCATATGTGGATATGGGAAAGTAGTTGAGGGTTTTGGAGCATATCACTAAGCACATGAAGCAAGAGGCTCATTAAGCAACACCTCATCCCTCCTTGATAGTATTGGCTTTTCCTAAAGACTCAATGTGATCTTGGATCACTAAAATATAAAATGAAGAGTCTTGAGCTTTTGAGCTTGAGCCAATCCTTTGTCCTTAGCATTTTGAGGGTTCCACTTTCACATCCATGCCATGCCAATCATTGAGCTTTCCTGAAATAATCATCTTGGAATAGCATTAGCTCAATGAGCTATATGTTGTTATGAATTACCAAAACCACCTAGGGATAGTTGCACTTTCAATCTCCCCCTTTTTGGTAATTGATGACAACATATAGATCAAAGCTTCGACAAATGATAATAAGCATGAAATATATCGTCGCTTTGAGAAGTATGTGATAAGTAAGAGCTCCCCCTAAATTTGTGCATATTTAAAATTTGCTTTGGACTGCAAATGCACAAAGAGTTAGAGTCATGGGTTACTCTTCCATGTCACATACATCTTGGTGGAGCGCTTAAAATGATAAGAATGAAATACATGCACTCATCACCAAGAATAGTGAATGATCACATAAGATAGATAAGATAATAGCATTAAGCAAGCATTAAGTGTAGCTTATGATCAAACACATGATCATCAATGTCTCACAAATAATGACGTAGTATCTCAAGCACTCAAAAGCAAACAAGTTCGAAAAACCACCAAATAAAGCAAGAGAGAAAAGCAACACTCTCTCTCTCTCGAAGCCTATGATCTATACATCTTCTCCCCCTTTGGCAACAAGTTACCAAAAAGTTCCTAGAAAATGCATAGCACTAGATCGACGCTCAGGCTTGATCTTCAGGTGGTGGTGGAGTCCGGATCACTCCAAGGACGAAGGCTTCGGTAGATGCTGAAGTAGACGCTGGAGTTGGAGCTGAAGTAGATGCTGGAGCTGGTGGAACTGAGGCTGTAGCTGGTGCTGAGGTGGTGGCTCTTGGTGTCAGCAACTGGCACGGCAGATGACCTCGGGCCTCTTGGCACTCTGGCAAAGGCATGAGTGGTAGTCCTGCCTCTCCTCTCCTGCATGTCCTCCTGGAGCTGCTCCACTGCAGACTGAACTTCCGTTACTTTGACATCCAAGTCATAGAACTTCTGTTCCATGATTCTCTCTAGGCTCTGCTGATTCTGAGTGAGGGTGGCCAGACTTTGCTCAATCCTCAGCGTGGATGCAATCAAGTAACCAAGCTGCTCTTGTTTGGTCTTCAAGAAGTATTCAGATGCCTCCTCTTGAGTAGGCATCTTGGCAGCTTTCTCCTTCCTCGCCTTCTCCTTCTTTGCGTATGCTTGTGCAGACGATGGCTCGTTCTCAGTCATGACAACTTCATTGTTCCTCAAAATCTGGACGGATGGGCAAATGTTCCTTGTCCAATAAATATATGCCCGTGCCCATCTTGGAGTTGATGAGCTCCTGAATCTGAGGGGCATATCCGCAGCTCCTCTTCTGGTCTGCTGCAGTCCTCTTGATTGTTTCCACTATGAGGCTCATCACCTTGAACTTCTGAGGCACATCAAACACATGTAGCAAGTTGATAGCATGGCCTCTGATCATCTTGTGATCTCCAGACTTGGGCAATAAGGTGTGCCTCAGATCCAATTGATAGTCGGGAGCCCTGACAGAAGGTAATGTACTGAGCCAAACTTGAAGGTATCAAGTGCTTCATTTGGGATCTCCTTGTACATATTTGACATTGAGTTGTGGTCCATCTTCTTCTTGGCATAGATATCCAAGTCATCATCTTGCTCCTCTAGGGCATTAATGATCTGTGCCCACTCAGCAACTGTGGATTGGTACCTTGTACCCTCAGACATCCATGTGATCCTCCCATCTGGATAAAAGTGAGCTGTGGAGTAGAACTGCATGATGAGTTCCTCGTTCCACTTTGTGAGCTTCTGCCCAACAAAGTCAGCTACTCCACAAGCTATGAAGCTGTCTTGCACTCCAGGATAGTGCTCCTCATTGTCCTTGATGTATGTCCAATCAACCCATCGCATATCACAGACAATGGGCTTCTTATCTAGCAGCACTGTCTCATAAAAATCCTGCTGCTCCTTGGTGTGAAACCTGTAGTCAACTGCATGTCCTTCTCCTTGAAGCATACGGGTCTGCTTCTCTCCACTTCCTCAGCCCTGAATCTCTCCTGAGCTTCATGTCCTCAGCCACAGGATGAGCATCGTTGTGGTCTGGGATCTTGGGCTTTAGCTTTCCTTAGGACATTCTCTTCCTCTTCTTCAGCAACAGTCTCAGGCACTGGGGCCTTGTTCTTCTCAGCTGCAGGAATGCTCTTGTATTCCTCTTTGGCTTTGGCTTTGGAGCTGGCTTGGCCTTGGAAGCAGCTCCCCCTGATTTTATGGCATCTCCCATTAGCTTGGGTGCCTTGGGCGCTGGTGCAGCTACCTCTTCTTCTTCTTCCTCTTCCATGATGGAAGCTTTGCCAAGCACTCTAGCCACAGTCTTCTTCACCCTTTCCTTTCTTTTCTTGCCCTCAGCTGCAACTGGCTCTATGGGCTTCTCAGTTGACATTCTGGCCTTTGACATTGGCTGCCTGCCTGCTGGCCTTTTGATTTTCAGGCCTGGCTTAGTGCCTTGAGCTGGCTCAACTCTCTTGGAAGTGGCCTCTTCCTCTGCCACATAGTCCTCATCTTCGGAATCTGAAGTCCTCTTCTTCCTCTGTCTCGTGGCAGCCTTTGGCAAGTTGCTAGGAGTGCTCCTGCTGCCTTCATCAGAAGAACTGGAGGGACTAGTGCCCTCACTCATCACCACTTGCTGCTCTGACATATTTTGGCTATCACTTTGATCAGACATGCTGCAAACTGACTGCTGACCCTGTGAACAGATTATAGATGAGGTAGAAAGGATGAGCATCACAAAATGCAGAGATTTTTGCAAAAGAATGATCCAAAAACTTAGTTTTAGTTTCCCACTGAAATCATCTCGGATCTACCGATTTTCAAACTCGGTGATACCGAAGCAGTTTTGGAACCTAAACTAGTGAACTCGGTAGGACCGAGTCACAGTTCGGTGGCACCGAGACTGCTAGGGTTTCACAGAGTTCCAAAATCGGTCACACCGATAAGTAATTCTCGGTCAGACCGAGTCTCACTTGTGCAATGGCATAAGCCAAATCGGTGGGACCGAGTTTTTCAACTCGGTGGGTCCGAGATGGTTTCGGCGGAAACCTAAACCTAGAATTTTCGAATCAAACCTAATCTACGGGCGTTTTGACTGGATAGGAGTGTTTCAATCGTGGCAAGAATCAATGATGATCACAATGTGCTAGGAATCAGATTGAGGAATAGCACAAAGATCAAGTCCATACCCTAGTTCGGCGGGGACTTGCTACGGCGGCAACGGCGGGGCAGAATTCCCGTTGACGGCGACGGAGACCAGCGACTGGAGGCGGCTGGCGGCGAGAAGACGATCCGGAGACCACGAGGGCAGAGCAGGCTATCGCGCGGGCGAAGGGGTTCGGAGAAATTTCCAAATTTTGCCCGTGACTATATATAGCCCGACCCTGTCGGTGTGACCGAGTGGAACAACTCGGTGGCACCGAGATTCATAACTGCGTGCAGTTACTGAAACTCGGTGTGACCGAAAGGTTCAAATCGGTTGCACCGAGATCGAAAACCTAGATCAACTTAATGATCTCGGTAGGACCGAAAGTGGAGTATCGGTCAGACCGAGAATCATAAAGAGGTTTTGGAAGTTTAAGTCTATGACGAATCGGGGACTCCGAGCGCTCCTCACACAGAGTGGTTCGAATCTGACTTGATCAAATTTTGTGATGCAGCATGAATAGAGTTTGAGACGAGAAAAGCATAGATAGCTAGAGGAGGTTCTTAGGCATTCTTGTCCATCCACTTGGCAAAAGAAATAAAACCAAACAATCAAAACAACAAGTGGATGTCCTCGAATGAGTAAAATATGCAACCAGCATGCTCACACAATAAGATGGCAAATGAAATATGTGACAAGGCATGCACAACCAATTCTAGCATCTATCAAGCAATTTGCGATGACTAGGTCATCTATATATGAGTATATTGACTTAGGAGTCAAGTGAGAACACTTGATCATAGGTCATACTCATCGTTTAAGCTCAAGTGGGGTTACCACTTTTACATAAAGCATTGTTGTGTTCACATCTTTAGAGTTGCTTTAGCTCAAGTCTTAGAGTAAAGCTCCCCCTAGATGTGATATCCCCCCTAAGAGGGATGAACTAACCTTGGGTTTTGTCGATGATGACTTCATGTAGATATTGAAGATGTGGATGCTCAATGTTGATGTAGATCTCTTGGAGCTATCCATTTGAGTGAATTGCACTTTCAATACCTACATGGGTTAGTCCCACAAGGAACAAACAAGGATATCCATAGACATAGAGTGATGCACACAAAGATGATGTCCATGAAAACTTTTAGGTTACCTTGTCCCTTGTCTTACCAACAAGAGGGTTTGTGACTCCTTGAACTAGTGCAAGATGTGGAAGTTGATTGCACTTGTTCTTGCCAAAATGATAAGAGTGAAGTATGTTGGCGGAGTCACCCTCAAGAACTCTCTAGTTCTTCTTCTTTTGGATCCACATCATCTTGATGGGAATCCTTGGAGTTGTAGTCGTACTTGATGAAGTGGAACTTGAAGTAGTCTTGGGAATCCACTTGACTAAGGTCTTAGGAGCTTCTTCAAATGCATCAATTTCCTCTTGAAGCTTGTCCTTGCCTTTTTGCTTGTAGTCTTGTGGTGGAAGATCATCTTGAGCTTGTGTCCCCTTGAAAGAAGTATACTTCTCTTGTTGAGGGACAAACTTTGTCTTGGGGTATTGATCTTCTTCCCACTCAACTCCATTGGCATTGAACTTTCGTTCAAAACCAACACCTTGATTCTTCCGGTGCATTCCTTGCTTGCGCACAATTTCCTCGAATTGCTTACTCCCGGCAAGGCTTTTGTACACTCCTTTCTCTATAATTCCCTTCAATAAACTATTTTCTTGCTCAAGTGTAACTTGGCTAAGAGAATCATTAGTGGAATCAAGAGAACTACTAGAAGCAACAATATTGGATTTAGCATGATCATTGTTACTGCTAGAGGAAGAATCTTTCTTGTTACTAGACTTGACTTGAGGCATGTAAGTGGATAAGAGTAAACGCTTGGAAATGTAAGAAGAACTTTTCTTGCGGAGATCATCATTGATTGCCTTTAAGAACTCATGCTCTTGCTCAAGATTGAGCTTTTCAAAGCGTAATTTCTCATGAGCTCTTAAAAGTTCTCGATGATCTTCGAAGATAGTTTCATGAGCTAACTTAAGAGTGTTTAGTTCTTTAGTTAGAGCCTCAATCTTCTCCTTATCATTGTCATTCGTTTTATCTTGATTAGCATGGTTAATTGACATTTCATCATAGTATTCATCACTAGAGTTATCAACAAGCAAATCATCACCTAACAAGTCATCTTCATCACTATTGAAATCAACATACTCGGGGTGTGTTACCTTAGGACCTTTGGCCATGAAGCATCTTCCAATTCCTTCATTTGGTGAGTCAAATATGTCGTAGGAGTTGGTTGACACAAGTGCTAGACCGGCAACACCTTCATCTTGAGTATCTTCGGAGTCGGAGTGATAACTTCTCTCGGAGTGGCTGTCGGAGTCGGAGCCGGATACCCATTCACCAACATGAGCTTGATGTCTTCGTCTTGTGTAGCTCCTTGATGATTTTTCCTTCCTTTCCGAATCCTTGCTTCTCCGTGAGTATCTTCGTTCATAACGATCATCTCTACTCCTTCTCTCTCTTGGTGGTGATCCTTTGCTTCTTCTTTTTGGAGAATCTTCTCTTCTCTTGTAGGGAGCCGTACACTCATTGGAATAGTGTCCGGGTCTTCCACAATTGTAGCAGTTTCGCTCTCGACTAGAAGATCTTTTGTCATTGTAGGACCTTGACTTGAAGCTTCTATCTTTGCTTCTACTCTTGTAGAACTTGTTGAAGTTCTTCACCATTAAGCTCAATTCTTCATTGAAGTCTTGTTTCTCACTTGATGATGTAGGGGCTTCACATGAGGCTTTATAGGCACCACTTGATTTGTTGTGAAGTTCCTCTTTATCCTTAAGTGACATCTCATGAGCAACAATTCTTCCAATCACCTCCGTTGGCTTGAGATCTTTGTAATTGGGCATCATTTGGATCAATGTGCACACGGTATCATATTTTCCATCCAAGGCTCTTAGAATCTTCTTGATGATGAATCTATCGGTCATCTCTTCACTTCCTAAGCCGGCAATCTCATTTGTGATGAGAGCAAGCCTAGAGTACATTTCAGCGACACCTTCACCATCCTTCATCTTGAACTTGTCAAGTTGGCTTTGAAGCACATCCAACTTGGATTCCTTGACGGAGTCGGTACCTTCGTGCATATCAATCAAAGTGTCCCAAATTTCCTTTGCATTCTCAAGACGGCTGATTTTGTTGAATTCTTCGGGGCACAATCCGTTGAAGAGAATATCACAAGCTTGAGCATTGTATTGCAACATCTTCAACTCATCCGCGGTAGCTTCACGGTTTGGTTCTCTCCCATCAAAGAAGTCACCTTGCAAACCAACACACACAATAGCCCAAACGGCGGGGTTATGTCCAAGAATATGCATTTTCATTTTATGCTTCCAACTAGCAAAATTAGTACCATCAAAGTAAGGACCTCTACGGTGATAATTTCCCTCGCTAGACGCCATACTCTCCTAGGTTGTGAAACCAAGGCTATGACCACCAAAAGCTATGGAGATCAAGCAAATGGAGACCAAAGCTCTGATACCACTTGTAGGATCGAAAGTATGTCTAGAGGGGGGGTGATTAGACTACTTGACCAAATAAAAACTTAACCTTTTCCCAATTTTAGTTCTTGGCAGATTTTAGCTAATTTAGGACAAGTCAAGCAATCATCACATAATTCAAGCAAGCATGCAAAGAGTATATAGGCAGCGGAAAGTAAAGCATGCAACTTGCAAGAATGTAAAGGGAAGGGTTTGGAGAATTCAAACGCAATTGGAGACACGGATGTTTTTCCCGTGGTTCGGATAGGTGGTGCTATCCTACATCCACGTTGATGGAGACTTCAACCCACGAAGGGTAACGGTTGCGCGAGTCCACACAGGGCTCCACCCAAGGGTAACGGTTGCGCGAGTCCACACAGGGCTCCACCCACGAAGGGTCCACGAAGAAGCAACCACCCACAAAGGGTCCACGAAGAAGCAACCTTGTCTATCCCACCATGGCCATCGCCCACACAGGACTTGCCTCACTAGCGGTAGATCTTCACGAAGTAGGCGATCTCCTTGCCCTTACAAACTCCTTGGTTCAACTCCACAATCTTGTCGGAGGCTCCCAAGTGACACCTAGCCAATCTAGGAGACACCACTCTCCAAGAAGTAACAAATGGTGTGTAGGTAATGAACTCCTTGCTCTTGTGCTTCAAATGATAGTCTCCCCAACACTCAACTCTCTCTCATAGGATTTGGATTTGGTGGAAAGAAGATTTGAGTGGAAAGCAACTTGGGAAGGCTAGAGATCAAGATTCATATGGTAGGAATGGAATGTCTTGGTCTCAACACATGAGTAGGTGGTTCTCTCTCAGAACATATGAGTTGGAATGGTGTGTGTGTTCTGATGGCTCTCTCATCGAATGAGAAGGAGGTGGAGGGGTATATATAGCCTCCACACAAAATCCAACCGTTACACAGTTTTCCAATCTCGGTGGGACCGAATCAATAAACTCGGTCGGACCGAAAATGTAAACCTAGTGACCGTTAGAGATTTTCGGTGGGACTGACATGCAACTCGGTAGGACCGATATGGTTAGGGTTTGGGCATAACGTAATCTCGGTGAGACCGATTACACAAACTCGGTGAGACCGAATTTGGTAATTAGCTAACCAGAGAGTTGGTCAGGCAAACTCGGTGGGACCGATTTGCTCTTTCGGTGAGACCGAGTGGAACTCGGTGAGACCGAAAAGTTACAAAGGGGAAACACTGAGTTTACATTGCAATCTCAGTGGGACCGATTCGCTCTTTCGGTGAGACCGAAAAGTTACGAAAGGGAAACAGAGAGTTTGCAACCCCATCTCGGTGAGACCGAGATCCTTATCGGTAGAACCGAATTGCTAGGGTTTGGCAGTGGCTAATGACAAGTGAAACTCGGTGGCGCCGGATAGGAAGAATCGGTAGGACTGAGTTTGGCTTAGGGTTTAGGTCATATGTGGATATGGGAAAGTAGTTGAGGGTTTTGGAGCATATCACTAAGCACATGAAGCAAGACGCTCATTAAGCAACACCTCATCCCTCCTTAATAGTATTGGCTTTTCCTAAAGACTCAATGTGATCTTGTATCACTAAAATATAAAATGAAGAGTCTTGAGCTTTTGAGCTTGAGCCAATCCTTTGTCCTTAGCATTTTGAGGGTTCCACTTTCACATCCATGCCATGCCAATCATTGAGCTTTCCTGAAATAATCATCTTGGAATAGCATTAGCTCAATGAGCTATATGTTGTTATGAATTACCAAAACCACCTAGGGATAGTTGCACTTTCACTTGTGTAATATCTCTAGATTCTCCCACAGTTATGCTAGCAAGAAAATCTATAAATTCGGATTTGCGAGGATCCCTTATACTACCCCATTGTGGAAGTTTGCATGCAGTGGTAAAACCCTCTAAGTCCATAGTGTAAGAATTATCATAAAGATCAAACAGGACAGTTGGAGAATTACGTGAAGTTGAAAATTCAGACCTCCTCACAAAGGTACTGGTGAGGTTGTGATACTGGCTGCACTTCTCTTCCTTGAAGCTCACAAGATCAGCGTTACGCAAATATGCGTTGAATTCTTCATTAATTCCCGCTCGATCCATAAAGTTCTCAGAAGGCCATTCACAAGGACGCACTAGAGCGTCTCTTGGTGGCTCATCATCCGCATCACGCATTGCAAGCCTGGGTCCTTGCTTCCTTGAAGAACCACCTTGGAATATTTTCCTAAGCATATTTCCTCCTCTGAAAAATTCTGAAAATTTTTAGTAACTTCAAAATAAAAGTAAACCAAACTCAATAATATTGATAGCAACTACTCCTACAAGTGCCTAGGGCCTATATCATGCATCAAAACTACTTTTGACCATATAAATTTGACATGCAAGCTCAAGAACAAGGTCCCCTAAGCAGCTAATATTTGCAATAAATAAAGCACTAGAACAAAAACTAATTGGACCAATGGAGGAGTCACATACCAAGGTACAATCTCCCCAAGTAGTTTTGTGAGAGGTGCTTTGAGCAAGGAGATCGAAAATGGCAGCAAGATGAGCTAGAACTCGTGCTTGAGTTGGATATTCGTGTTTGTGGGAGGAAGAAGTGTATGGGTGGAAGAATAAGTGGAGGAGGGCCATCGTGGGCCCACGAGGCAGGGGGACGCGCCCAGGGGGTAGGGCGCGCCCTCCACCCTCGTGGGCAGGTGGTTGACCTCCTGTTGTGTTCTCAGTGCCAAATATTCTCAAATATTCTAGAAAAAATCATATTTAAATTTCAGGGCATTTGGAGAACTTTTATTTCTGAGGTATTTTTATATTACACAGATAATCAAATAATAGATAGAAAATATTTATTTTTATTTATTTAATATAAATAACAGAAAGTAAAAGTGGGGTACAGAAGGTTGTGCCTTCTAGTTTCATCCATCTCATGATCATCAAAAGGAATCCTCTAACAAGGTTGATCAAGTCTTGTTAACGAACTCATTCCGAATAACATGGAACCGGAGAAATTTCGAATAACACTATGTTACCTCAACGGGGATATGTACATCCCCAATAATAAGAATATCATATTTCTTCTTGACAGTAGGAAGAGGAAATTCAAAACCTCCAAATATAATCGATGGAATTTTGCAATAGAGTTGTTACTATGAACTTGAGGTTGTTTCCTCGGAAAGTGTACCGTATGCTCATTACCATTAACATGAAAAGTGACACTGCCTTTAGTGCAATCAATAACAGCCCCTAAAGTATTCAAAAAGGGTCTTCTAAGAATAATAGACATACTATCGTCCTCGGGAATATCAAGAATAACAAAGTGCATTAAAATAGTAACGTTTGCAACTACAACACGCACATCCTCACAAATACCGACAAGTATAGCAGTTGATTTATTAGCCATTTGCAAAGATATTTCAGTAGGTGTCAACTTATTCAAATCAAGTCTACGATATAAAGAGAGAGGCATAACACTAACACCGGCTCCAAGATCACATAAAGCAGTTTTAACATAATTTCTTTTAATGGAGCATGGTATAGTGGGTACTCCTGGATCTCCAAGTTTCTTTGATATTCCACCCTTAAAAGTATAATTAGCAAGCATGGTGGAAATTTCAGCTTTCGGTATCTTTCTTTTATTTGTAATGATATATTTCATGTACTTAGCATAAGGATTGGTTTTGAGCATATCCGTTAATCGCATACGCAAAAAGATAGGTCTAATCATTTCAGCAAAGCGCTCAAAATCCGCATCATCCTTTTTCTTGGATGGTTTGGGAGGAAAAGGCATGGGTTTTGAACCCAATGCTCTCTTTCTTTACCATGTTTCCTAGCAACAAAGTCTTTCTTATCATAATGTTGATTCTTTGATTGTGGGTTATCAAGATCAACAGCAGGTTCAATTTCTACATCATTATCATTATATGTTGAGCATCATCATGAACATTATTATTAACATTATCACTAGTTTCAGGTTCATTACCAGATTGTGTTTCAGCATCAGAAATAGAAATATCATTTGGATTCTCAGGTGTTTCAGTAATAGGTTCACTAGAAGCATGAAAAGTCCTATCATTTTTCTGTTTCTTCCTTTTAGAAGAACTAGGTGCATCTATTTTATTTCTTTGAGAATCTTGCTCAATTCTCTTAGAATGGCCTTCAGGATACAAAGGTTTCTGAGTCATTCTACCAGTTCTAGTAGCCACTCTAATAGCATTATCATTATCTTTACTATTCAATTCATTGAGCAAATCATTTTGAGCTTTAAGTACTTGTTCTACTTGAGTGGTAACCATAGAAGCATGTTTACTAATATGTTTAAGTTCACCTTTGACATTAGCCATATAATCACCCAAGTTTTCAAGCATATTTGAATTGTATTACAATTGTCTATCAAAATAAGCATTAAAGTCTTCTTGCTTAGCCATAAATTTATCAAACTCATCTAAGCATGGGCTACCAAATTTAGTAAACGGGATTTCAGCTTTATCATATCTATAGAGAGAATTTACCTTTACTACCTGTGTCGGTTATCAAGACCATGAGTTTCTTCAATAGGTAAAGGATTAAGATCATATGTTTCTTCAACATGCGGTAAATTAATACCATGTATTTCTTCAATAGGAGGTAAATTCTTAACATCTTCAGCTTTAATACCTTTTTCGATTTCTTTGCCTCTTGCATATCTTCAGGACTGAGAAATATAATACCCCTCTTCTTCGGAGTTGGTTTAGGAATAGGCTCAGGAATTGGCTCCGGAGGTGTCCAATTATTTTCATTTGTCAACATATTATTCAATAGAATTTCAGCTTCATCCGGTGTTCTTTCCCTGAAAATAGAACCAGCACAACTATCCAGGTAATCTCTGGAGGCATCGATTAGTCCATTATAAAAGATATCAAGTATTTCATTTTTCTTAAGAGGATGATCACGCAAAGCATTAAGTAATTGGAGAAGCCTCCCCCAAGCTTGTGGGAGACTCTCTTCTTCAATTTGCACAAAATTATATATATATATATATATATGTATATATATATATATATATATATCCCTTAAAGCAGCTTGTTTCTTATGAGCAGAGAAATATTTAGCAGAGAAGTAATAAATCATTCAATTTAGCAGAGAAGTAATAAATATATATCCCGTAATCCTGGGGACTACGCGCACAACCAGGATCAAGAGAATTAAACCATATCTTAGCATCACCCTTTAATGAGAACGGAAATATTTTGAGGATGTAGAAGTAATGAGTTCTCTCATCTTTAGTGAACAGGGTGGCTATATCATTCAATTTAGTAAGATGTGCCACAACAGTTTCAGATTCATAACCATGAAAAGGATCAGATTCAACCAAAGTAATTATATCAGGATCAACAGAGAATTCATAATCCTTATCAGTAACAAAGATGGGTGAAGTAGCAAAAGCAGGGTCATGTTTCATTCTAGTATTTAGAGATTGCTTACTCCATTTAGCTAATAACCTTTTGAGTTCATTTCTATTTTTGCAAGGTAAAATAGCGAAAGAAGCTTCTTGATCAAAAACATAACCCTTAGGAATAACAAGTGATTCTTCATCATCACTTTCATCAGTATCATCAGATTCAATATTTTCAATCTCTGTAGCCCTAGCAATTTGTTCATCAAGAAAATCACTAAGTGGCACAGCAGTATCAGGCATAGAGGTAGTTTCATCATAAGTATCATGCATAGCAGAAGTGGCATCATCAATAACATGCGACATATCAGAACGAATAGCAGAAGCAGGTGTAGGTGTCGCAAGCTTACTTAAAACAGAAGGCGAATCAAGTGCAGAGCTAGATGGCAGTTCCTTACCTCCCCTCGTAGTTGAGGGATAGATCTTGGTTTTTGGATCTCTTAAGTTCTTCATAATGATCAGCAGATATATATCCCAAGTGACTCAAAGAATAGAGCTATGCTCCCCGGCAACGGCGCCAGAAAATAGTCTTGATAACCCGCAAGTATAGGGGATCGCAACAGTTTTCGAGGGTAAAGTATTCAACCCAAATTTATTGATTCGACACAAGGGGAGCCAAAGAATACTCTCAAGTATTAGCAGCTGAGTTGTCAATTCAACCACACCAGGAAACTTAATATCTGTAGCAAAGTATTTAGTAGCAAAGTAATATGATAGTAGTGGTAACGGTAACAAAAGGTAACAGTAGTAAAAGTAATGTTTTTGGTATTTTGTAGTAATGATAGCAATAGCAACGGGAAAGTAAATAAGCGAAGAACAATATATGGAAAGCTCGTAGGCAATGGATCAGTGATGGAGAATTATGTCGGATGCGGTTCATCATGTAACAGTCATAACCTAGGGTGACACAGAACTAGCTCCAGTTCATTGATATAATGTAGGCATGTATTCCGAATATAGTCATACGTGCTTATGGAAAAGAACTTGCATGACATATTTTGTCCTACCCTCCCGTGGCAGCGAGGTCCTTATGGAAACTAAGGGATATTAAAGCCTCCTTTTAATAGAGAACCGGAACAAAGCATTAACACATAGTGAATACATGAACTCCTCAAACTACGGTCATCACCGGTAAGTATCCCGATTGTTGTCACTTCGGGGTTAATGGATCATAACCCATAATAGGTGACTATAGACTTACAAGATAGGATCAAGAACACTCATATATTGATGAAAACATAATAGGTTCAGATCTGTAATCATGGCACTCGGGCCGTAATGACAAGCATTAAGCATAGCAAAGTCATAGCAACATCAATCTCAGAACATAGTGGACACTAGGGATCAAACACTAACAAAACTAACTCGATTACATGATAGATCCCATCCAACCCATCACCGTCCAGCAAGCCTAAGATGGAATTACTCACGCACGGCAGTGAGCATCATGAAATTGGTGATGGAGGATGGTTGAGGATGACGATGGCGACAGATTCCCCTCTCCGGAGCCCCGAACGGACTCCAGATCAGCCCTCCCGAGAGGTTGTAGGGTTTGGCGGCGGCTCCGTATCATAAAACGTGATGATTTCTTCTCTCTGATTTTTTCTCCCCGAAACTCAATATATGGAGTTGGAGTTGGAGTCGGAGAGGCAACAGGGGGCCCACGAGGTAGAGGGGCGCGCCCCCCACCCTCGTGCAGAGGTGGTGGCCCCCCTAGCCTTCATCTTTTGCAGGTATTTTTCATATTTTCTGAAAAGTGGCTCCGTGAAGTTTCAAGTCATTCCGAGAACGTTTGTTCCTGCACATAAATAACACCATGGTAATTCTGCTGAAAACAGCGTCAGTCCGGGTTAGTTCCATTCAAATCATGCAAGTTAGAGTCCAAAACAAGGGCAAAAGTGTTTGGAAAAGTAGATACGTTGGAGACGTATCACTCCCCACCTGTAGATTCTTGTTCAGAATATGATCCTAATGACTATTCTAACCTCGAGGAGTCAAAGGCAGATGGCATGTCCTGTTCACCCATCAAGGTGCATGTTCTAATTTGGCAATGTTTTATTAATTGCGCGTATCTTGCATAAGTTGTCTTGCATTTCTTCTACTTTGTTGCACCACCATCTGCTTAGTTTACTCATCATATATGTCAAGATGCCATGCCCGTCCATTATCAATACATATTCCATATGTCATCATACCATGTTTTTCCACTCAAATGTTGTTCTTGTGCATCAGACGTCAAAAAGGAAGAGGGTGATTGCCGAACCTGAAGGAGCACCAGCAAAGTCCTTGAAAAACGTGATGGTGCCAGAGAAATCAGACAGCACCCCACTTATATTGGCTCTACAACCAGTGACATAAAATGTAGGACCGACTCCAGCAGACTGTACCCATACTTCACTGGCCACACCACTAGCCCCACGACATAGGACCTGCACTCCAGCAAAAGGTATGCCAATTTCAGTTGCCATAGCACCAGCCGTACCACAGAAAAATCCCACTCCAGCAAAAATACAGCAAGTCCACCGGTTGAAGACCTATCCCAACTGCAAAGACACCCAATTCCTGCAGATTGGAACCCCATTCCAGTTGTTCCCAGTTTAAAAGACAATGCTTTCAATGTTGTTAGGGACTACGTGCATATATTCACATCATGTGAAGATTATAGTGAAGACAAACACCATTTTCACATCTTCCTATCCCACTTACGTGTAAGTGCTATTATTCATGGTGATTATCTTCCTATTTTCTGCTGATTGAACACATCGATGATTTACATTACATTGTTGTAAGTAGGCGAGGGTCAATCTGGATAGTAATGATGAGAAAAGCTTGCTTGCGCTTTTCAAGGAAGCATTGCAGTAGTATTGGTGTTACCTGAGGAAATCACACTTTGATGGCAAGTCCATAAATGAATTTTTGGTGAAGTCTCATGTGCTAAATTTAGAAGACATTGAATGGAAAAACCTTGTTATGCACTGGTCTCGTTCCCAGGATGAGGTACTGTCTATGATATCACATGACAATTTGAACTTCTACTTTTCCGCATGTGCCTTACGGATCTCTTTTGCAGGAAATCCGCTCGAAGAAGAATTCCGGTTTGAAAAGGACGAGAAGATATCGCAAATATGCCGCCTGCTGCTTTGCTCTTGTTAGTACATGTTGTCCTGTATCATTGTACTTGCATTCATACCTGGTTCATTATGTGACAGCAGTATGCATGATAGCTTGCTTATCAATTGTTCGCTCCAAATTATCAGATCTGTGTGAATGGTTACATTAGTGTAGAATATATCCAATGCTAATGAATTTTTTTAGCTCTGCATTGTTCTTGTAAGTACCTGTTGTCCTTTATCAGTGTACTTATATTGGCAGCTAGTTGTTCATGTACCATCACTCTGCAGCTTATTTTCCTTTGCCCTCCATTTTCTACACATCAGATCTATATTTACTCTTACCATAAGGTTGGATAACACCGATAGTACTGAAGAAGTTTAGCTTTGCATTGCTCTTGGCTGTACCTTTTGCCTGTATCGTTGTACTTACATTTATAGCTACTTGGTTATGTAGCATCAATCTTCATCTTATCTTCAATTTCTCCATTTTTTCTTATATTATCACATCTATATTTACTCCTAACAAAATGTAAAATAGAGGCAATGCTTATGAAGAAGATTCTGTGGTAAACTTCTTGAATTGCCCCCCCCCCCATCAGCATGGACAAGGGCTTTATAGAGCCTGCCTTCACCAATAATGTAAGTTTGTCCTTCTCAACCTTCAAACTTTCTTGTCTATATTTGGTTAGGCATGAATGCAACAGCTGTTTTTTTGTGTCTGCATCAAATTGCATGTTTAAAGTTTATTATGTAGTTCATAAACAAAAGTTTGTCCTTCTCAATCTAAGTTTTCAGTTGTACAAACAAGTTCCTTCTCATAGCATGTAAATTAAGCTATACAGAGCAAGTGATCTTATTTTGCACTGCATGTATGCTTCTGTTCTTGATCCGTAATCCAGTGGTGTGGTGAACCTACCCACTACATCACAATGTCATATTTTGTAATGTCTTAACTATGAACAATGTCATATCATTCTACTATTAAACCGTCTCTATATTTGCCAATCTGAAATGGGATAAATTGTGTAGGATCAAAAGTATGTCTAGAGGGGGGTGATTAGACTACTTGACCAAATAAAAATCTAGCATTTCCCAATTTTAAGTCTTGGCAGATTTTAGCAACTTAGCACTAGTCCAGTAAATAACCTACACATGCAAATCTAAGAGTATAGCAGTGGAATGTAAAACATTGCACATGAAGGTAAAGGGAGGAGTTTGAGGGAGCAAACGCAGTGTAGACATGAAGATTTTTGGCGTGGTTCTAATAGGTGGTGCTATCGTACATCCACGTTGATGGAGACTTCAACCCACGAAGGGTAACGGTTGCGCGAGTCCACAGATGGCTCCACCCACAAAGGGTCCACGAAGAAGCAACCTTGTCTATCGTACCATGGCCATCGCCCACGAAGTACTTGCCTCACTAGGGTAGATCTTCACGAAGCAGGCGATCTCCTTGCCCGTACAAACTCCTTGGTTCAACTCCACAATCTTGGCAGAGGCTCCCAAGTGACACCTAACCAATCTAGGAGACACCACTCTCCAAAAGGTAATAGACGGTGTGTTGATGATGAACTCCTTGCTCTTGTGCTTCAAATGATAGTCTCCCCAACACTCAACTCTCTCTCATAGGATTGGATTTGGTATAAATATGATTTGAGTGGAAAGCAACTTGGGAAGGGCTAGAGATCAAGATTTATGTGTTTGGAATGGAATATATTGACCTCAACACAAGTGTAGGTGGTTCTCTCTCAGAAAATGTATGATGGAAGTGTAGGCATGTTCTGATGGCTCTCTCTACGAATGAAGAGTGGGTGGAGGGGTATATATAGCCTCCACACAAAATCTAACCGTTACACACAATTTGCCAAACTCGGTGGGGCCGAATCAGAGAACCCGGTCAGACTGATTTAGTTCATAATGTGAACGTTAGGATTTCCGGTGGGCTGACATGTCAACTCGGTAGGACCGAATCTATTAGGGTTAGGGCATAACATAATCTCGGTGAGACTGATTACACAAACTCGGGGGGGGGGGGCGATTTTGGTAGTAAGCAAACAGAGAGTTGGTCAGGCAAACTCGGTGGGACCGATACGCTCATTTCGGTTGGACCGAAACGTTATGAATGGGAAATAGAGAGTTTGCATTGCAAACTCGGTGGGACCGATCACTCATCTCGGTTAGATCGAAACGTTACGAAGGGAAACAGAGAGTTTGCAATCCCATCTCGGTGATACCGAGATCCCTATCGGTAAGACCGAAGTGACTAGGGTTTTGTAGCAGTGGTCATATCAACTAAACTCGCTGGCGCCGGATGGAACGTTTCGGGGGCCGAGTTTGACTTTTGGTTTGGGACATATGTGGATATGAGGAAGTGGTTGAGGGTTTTGGAGCATATCACTAAGCATTTTGAGCAAGTAACCCATTAAGCAACACCTCATCCCCTTTTAATAGTATTGGCTTTTCCTATGGACTCAATGTGATCTTGGATCACTAAAAGGTAAAATGTAGAGTCTTGAGCTTGAGCTTGAGCCAATCTTTGGTCCTTAGCATTTTGAGGGGTCCACATTTCTAATCCATGCCATCCCAATCATTGAGCTTTCCTGGAATATTTATCTTGAAATAGTATTAGCTCAATGAGCTATATGTAGTTAGGAATTACAAAAACCACCCAGGGATAGTTGCACTTTCAGTCTCCCCCTTTTTGGTAATTGTTGACAACATATAGATCAAAGCTTCGACAAATGATAATAAGATTGAAATACATCGTCGCTTTGAGAAGTATATGATAAGCAAGATCTCTCCATAAATTTGTGCATTATTTAAAATTTGCTTTTGAATGCAAATGCACAATCGATTAGGATCATGGGTCACTCTTCCGTGTCACATACATGTTGGTGGAGTGCTCAAAATGATATAACTTAAAAGCAAGCACTCATCACCAAGCAAAGTGAATGATCATAGAGATATAAAAGATAGTATCATCCAAGCAAGCATTAAAGTAGCATATGATCAATCACATGATCACACAAGTATCTCACACAAGGACATAAAGTATCTCACACGGGCAAATTAAACGTTCAACCAAAGGCAAAGAAGCAAAGCACTCTCTCTTGAAGCCTATGATCTATACATATTTCTCCCCCTTTGGCAACAAGTTACCAAAAAGTTCAAATATGCATAGTGCTATGCATCTCTCAGGCTTGGTCTTCGGGAGGTGCTGTAGAGAGAACTCCAAGGACGAAGGCATCCGTTGATGTAGTTGGAGCTGGTGGAGTGGCTGTTGGAGGAGGTACTGAGGCTGTGGCTGCTGGTGCTGATGTTGTTGCTCTTGTATCATGTACATGCACTGCAGCAGACCTCTGTCCTCTAGGCACACACTGAAATGCATCAGTAGTTGTCTTCCCTCTCTTCTCTTCTACTTCCTCCTGGAGCTGCTCAACTGCTTTTTGAATCTTAGTTACCTTCAGATCAAGATCATAAAATTTAGTTTCTACGATCCTCTTCAAGCTCTCCTGGTTTTGAGTGAGGGTGGCCAAGCCCTTCTCAATCCTCAGTGTAGACTGGATCAGATATGCAAGTTGATCTTGCTTGCTCTTCAGAAAAACTTGAGATGCCTCTTCAACACTTGGCATCTTGGCAGCTTTCTCAGCCTTTGCTTTGGCTCTCTTCTCCTGTGCTTGAACTGATGATGGTTCCTCCTCATTCATCACTACAGTGTTGTCTTCAAAATCAGGATATAAGGGTAGATGCTCCTTATCCAACAGATATGTTCTTGTGCCCATCTTGGAGTTGATGAGCTCCTGAAAGTGTGGAGCATACCCACAACTTCTCTTCTGGTCAGCGGCAGTCCTCTTGATTGTCTCTACAATCAGACTCATGACCTTGAACTTCTGAGGGACATCAAAAAGTTGTAGCAGGTTGATAGAATGCCCTCTGATCATCTTGTGATCTCCTGACTTGGGTAGCAATGTGTGCCTAAGGATCCAGTTGATGGTAGGCAGACCAGACAACAAGAAATGTACTGATCCAAGATTGTGAGGCTCCAAAGCTTTATCTGGGATCTCCTTGTACATGTTTGCCATAGTGTTGTGGTCTTTCTTCTTCTTGGCATACACATCTAAGTCATCCTCATGTTCCTGTGGGGCATTTATCAGCTTGGCCCATTCTTCAACAGTGGACTAGTACCTAGTACCTTCTGACATCCAAATGATCTTCCCATCTGGGTAAAAGTGAGCAGTGGAGTAAAACTGCATGATTAGCTCATCATTCCATTTTGTGAGCTTCTGTCCAACAAACTCATCTACTCCACATGCTTTGAAGCTGTCATAAACTCCTGGGAAGTGATCTTCATTCTCCTTGATGAATCCCAATCAACCCATTCATGTCACACACAATGGGCTTCTTGTCAAGCAAAATAGTTTCATAGAAGTCTTGTTGTTCTTTTGTGTGAAACCTGTAGTCAACTGCAGTCCTTCTCCTCACAGCGTAGGGATCAGACTATCTCCACAATCTCGGTCCAACATCTTTTCTGATGTGCATGTCTTCAGCTACTGGATGAGTATCATTGTGGTCTGCGATCTTGGGTTTCAACTTTCTCAAAACAAGAGACTCATCATCCTCTTATTTAGCTTTAGGCATTGGGGCCTTGTTCTTCTCTTCAGCATGAATACTTCTGGTGTTCCTCTTGGGCTTAGGAGGCTTCTGAGCTTGAGCTTTGGGGCAGCTTTGGGCTTTGATGTTGCAGCCCCTGACTTTATAGCATCTCCCATAAGCTTCTGAGCTTTGGGTGCTGGAGCATTCTCTTCTTCTTCATCATCTTCAGGGGGATCTTTCATCATGGAGAGCTTGCCAATGACTCTGGCAATGGTCTTCTTGACTCCTTCCTTTCTCTTCTTTCCCTCTCCAACTTCTTTGGGTTCAAGAGTGAACTCCATTGTTTCTTGAGTAGAGGCTCTGGCCTTAGACATAGGAATCCTTTTTGCTGGAGCCTTCCCATTCATCCCTGGCTTAACTGTAGTAGATGTGCCATACTCCTTTTTCAACACCTTCTTCTTGGAGCTTACTTCCTCCTTAGTAGCCACATAGTCCTCATCCTCTGAATATGAGGTTCTCTTCTTCCTTGTTCTGGTGGCTGCCTTTGGCAAGTTACTTGGAGTGCTCTTGCTTCCATCATCAGAAGTGCTTGAGGGATCTGAACCCTCACTCAGCTGCACATGTTCCTCAGACCTGTTCTGACTGTCACTCTGATCAGACATCTTTGCAAACTTACTGACAGCAGACCCTATGAATAGATGTAGATGAGGAAGAGTGGATGAGCATCAAAAAGTGCAGAGGTTTTGCAAAACATATGACTTAAAAACATAGTTTTAGTTCTCCACAGAAAGCATTTCGGAGCTACCGATTTGTAAACTCGATGATACCGAAGCAGCTTTTGGAACCTAAACTAGTGAACTCGGTCAGACCGAGTCACAGTTCGGTGGCACCGAGACTGCTAGGGTTTCACAAAGAATCAAACTTGGTCACACCGATTTGCAATTTTTGGTCAGGCCAAAAATGCATGTGCTATGTCCTAAGCCAAATCGGTGAGATCGATTTCTACAATTCGGTCGGTCCGAGATGAGTTCGGCGGAGACCTAACCCTAAATTTTCAAATCAAATCTAACCTCAAGAATGTTTTCAGTGGATAGAGTGTTTGCATACGTGGTAAGGATCATGGCAAAACAATGTGCTATGAATCAAAGGTAAAGGAATAGCACAAAAGGTCAAACTCATACCCTAGTTCGGCAGGAGTTCGCTACAGCGACAACGGTGGGGCAGATTTCTGTTGACGGCGACAGAGACCAACGGCGAGAGGTCGCTGGTGGCAAGGAGACAATCCGGAGACCCGAGAAGGCGGACCAGGACACGCGCCGGATGAAGAGTTTTGGAGAAATTTCCAAAATTCAAACCATGAGTATATATATCCAGACCCTGTCGGTGTGACCGAGTGGAACAACTCGGTGGCACCGAGATGCAGAACCGTGAGCTGTTACTGCAACTCGGTGTGACCGAAAAGTTCAAATCGGTTGCACCGAGATGGAACACCTAGATCAACTTAGTTAACGCGGTGTGACCGAAGTGGATGATTCGGTCATACCGAAGTGCACAAAGAGGTTTTGGAAGTTTAAGTCTATGACGAATCGGGGACTCTGAGTGCTCCTCACACAGAGTGGTTCGAATCTGACTTGATTAAACTTTGTGATGTAGCATGAATAGAGTTTGAGATGAGAAAAGCATAGATAGCTAAAGAAGGTTCTTAGGCATTCTTGTCCATCCATTTGGCAAAAGATAAAAGGCCAAACAATCAAAACAACAAATGGATGTCCTCGAATGAGTAAAAAATGCAACCAATATGCTCACACAATAAGATGGCAAATAAAATATGTGACAAAGCATGCACGATCACTCTAGCATCTATCAATCAATTTGCGATGACTAGGTCATCTATATATGAGTATATTGACTGAGGAGTCAAATGAGAACATTTGATCGTAGGTCATACTCACTTTTACATAGAGAATTGTTGTGTTCACACCATTAGAGATGCTTTAGCTCAATTGATTAGAGTAAAGCTCCCCCTAGATGTGATATCCCCTCTAAGAGGGATGAACTAACCTTGGGTTTTGTCGATGATGACTTCATGTAGGTGTTAAAGATGTAGATGCTCAATGTTGATGTAGATCATTTGAAGCAATCCATTAGAGTGAGTTGCATATTCAATACCTACACAGGTTAGTCCCACAAGGTACAAACAAGGATATACCTATACATAGAGTGATGTTCACATAGGATGATGTCCATGAAAGCATTAGGTTACCTTGTCCCTTGTCTTACCAACAAGAGGATTTGTGACTCCTTGAACTAGTGCAAGATGTGGAAGTTGTTTGCACTTGTCCTCGCCAAAATGATATAAGTGAAGTATGTTGGCGGGGACACCCTCAAGAACTCTCTAGTTCTTCTTCTTCGGGATCCACACAATCTTGATGGGAATCCTTGGAGTTGTAGTCGTACTTGATGAAGTAGAACTTGATGTAGTCTTGGGAACACACTTTTCCAATGCTTTGGGAGCTTCCTCAAATGCATCAATCTCCTCTTGAAGCTTGTCCTTGCCTTTTTGCTTGTGGTCTAGTGGAAGATCATCTTGAGCTTGTGTTCCTTGGAAAGAAGTAGGATCATACTTCTCTTGTTGAGGAACAAACTTTGTCTTGGGGTATTGATCTTCTTCCCACTCAACTCCATCGGCATTGAACTTTCGTTCAAAACCAACACCTTCATTCTTCCGGTGTCTTCCTTGCTTGCATACAATTTCCTCAAATTGCTTACTTCCGGCAAGGCTTTTGTAAACACCTTTCTCTATAATTCCCTTCAATGAGCTATTTTCTTGCTCAAGTCTATCTTGGCTAACAGAATCATTAGTGGAATCAAGAGAACTACTAGAAGCAACATCATTGGGTTTAGCATGATTATGGTTACTACTAGAAGAAGAATCTTTCTTACTCGTGTTGCTAGATTTAACTTGAGGCATGTAAGTAGACAAGAGTAAACGCTTGGCAATGTAAGAAGAACTTTTCTTGCGAAGATCATCATTGATCGCTTTTAAGAACTCATGCTCTTGATCAAGGTTGAGCTTTTCGAAGCGTAACTTCTCATGAGTCTTTAAAAACTCTCGATGATTTTCCAAGGTAGTTTCATGAGCTAACTTAAGAGTGGTTGGTTCTTTAATTAGACGCTCAATCTCCTTCTTATCATCATCATTCGTTTTATCTTGATTAGCATCATTAATAGCAAGTTCATCATAGTTTTCATCACTAGAATTGTCAACAAGTAAATCATCATCACCTAGCAAATCATCTTCATCACTATTGAAATCAACATACTCGGGGTGTGATACCTTTGGGCCTTTAGCCATGAAGAATCTTCCAATTCCTTCATTTGGTGACTCACATATGTCGTAGGAGTTGGTTCACACAAGTGCTAGACCGGCAACACCTTCATCTTGAGTATATTCGGAGTCGGAGTGATAACTTCTCTCGGAGTGATTGTCAGAGTCGGAGCCAGATACCCATTCACCAACATGAGCTTGATGTCTTCGTTTTGTGTAGCTCCTTGATGATTTTTCCTTCATTTCCGAATCCTTGCTTCTCTATGATGTTCTTTGTTCATAACGGTCATCTCTACTCCTTCTCTCTCTTGGTGGTGATTCTTCTCTCCTACTCCTTCTTTTGGAGAATCTTCTCTTCTTTTGTAGGGAGTCGTACACTCATTGGAGTAGTGTCCGGGTCTACCACAATTGTAGCAATTACGTTCACGACTTGAAGATCTTTTGTCATTGTAGGACCTTTACTTGGAACTTCTTTCCTTGCTTCTACCCTTGTAGAACTTGTTGAAATTCTTCACCATTAGGCTCAATTCTTCATTGAAGGCTTGTTTCTCACTTGATGATGTGGGAGCATCACATGAGGCTTTGTAAGCACCACTTGACTTGTTGTGGAGCTCTTCCTTATCTTTGAGTGACATCTCATGAGCAACAATTCTTCCAATGACTTCCGTTGGCTTGAGATCTTTGTAATTGGGCATCATTTGGATCAATGTGCACACGGTATCATATTTACCATTCAAGGCTCTTAGGATCTTCTTGATGATGAATCTATCGGTCATATTTTCACTTCCTAAGCCGACAACTCATTTGTGATGAGAGCAAGCCTAGAGTACATTTTAGCGACACCTTCACCATCCTTCATTTTGAACCTGTCAAGTTGACTTTGAAGCACATCCAATTTGGATTCCTTGACGGAGTCGGTACCTTCGTGCATATCAATGAAAGTATCCCAAATTTCATTTGCATTATCAAGACGGCTGATTTTGTTGAATTCTTCGGGGCACAATCCGTTGAAGAGAATATCACAAGCTTGAGCATTGTATTGCAGCATCTTCAACTCTTCCGCGCTAGCTTCATGGTTCGGTTCTCTCCCATCAAAGAATTCACCTTGTAAGCCAATGCACACAATAGCCTAAACGGCAGGGTTATGTCCAAGAATATGCATTTTCATCTTATGCTTCCAACTAGTAAAATTAGTACCATCAAAGTAAGGACCTTATGACGCCCCCGATTCGACCGTACACTAATCATACACGCAAACGTGTACGATCAAGATCAGGGACTCACGGGAAGATATCACAACACAACTTTACAAATAAAATAAGTCATACAAGCATCATATTACAAGCCAGGGGCCTCGAGGGCTCGAATACAAGAGCTCGATCATAGAAGAGTCAGCGGAAGCAAACAATATCTGAGTACAGACATAAGTTAAACAAGTTTGCCTTAAGAAGGCTAGCACAAACTGGGATACAGATCGAAAGAGGCGCAGACCTCCTGCCTGGGATCCTCCTAAACTACTCCTGGTCGTCATCAGCGGGCTACACGTAGTAGTAGGCACCTCTAGTGTAGTAGTAGTCGTCATCGATAGTGGCGTCTGGCTCCTGGACTCCAATGTCTGGTCGGAGCAATCGGGTATAGAAAGGGGGAAAAGAGGGAGCAAAGCAACCGTGAGTACTCATCCAAAGTACTCGCAAGCAAGGAGCTACACTACATATGTATGCATTGGTATCAAATGGAATAAGGGTATCATATGTGGACTGAACTGCAGAATGCTGGAATAAGAGGGGGATAGCTAGTCCTTTCAAAGACTACGCTTCTGGTAACCTCCATCTTGCAGCAGAAGGAGAGAGTATATGGTAAGTTCACCAAGTAACATCGCATAGCATAATCCTAACCGATGATCCTCCCCTCGACGCCCTGTGAGAGAGCGACCACCGGTTGTATCTGGCACTTGGAAGGGTGTGTTTTATTAAGTATCCGATTCTAGTTGTCATAAGGTCAAGGTACAACTCCGGGTCATCCTTTTACCGAGGGACACGGCTATTCGAATAGATCAACTTCCCTGCAGGGGTGCACCACATAACCCAACATGCTCGATCCCATTTGGCCGGACACACTTTCCTGGGTCATGCCCGGCCTTGGAAGATCAACACATCGCAGCCCTACCTAGGCACAACAGAGAGGTCAGCACGCCGGTCTAAATCCTATGGCGCAGGGGTCTGGCCCCATCGCCCATTTCACACCTGCACGTTGCATACGCGGCCGATGAGCAGACCTAGCCTCCCTTATACAAGAGTAAGTGTTCCAGTCCAACCCGGTGCGCGCCGCTCAGTCGCTGACGTCATGAAGGCTTCGGCTGATACCACGATGTCGAGTGCCCATAACTGTCCCCGCGTAGATGGTTAGTGCGTATAGGTCAGTAGCCAGACTCAGATCAAATACCAAGATCTTGTTAAACGTGTTATTTTGAAATAATCGCGAATGCCGACCAGGGACAGGCCCACCTCTCTCCTAGGTGGTCTCAACTTGCCCTGTTGCTCCGCCACAAAGTAACAGTCGGGGGCCGTCGGGAACCCAGGCCCACCTCTACCGGGATGGAGCCACCTACCCCTTCAGCCCCCATCTCCGAACAGTATCATAAGTAATGTAACAGTATCAAGTATATAGCATATGCCTGTGATCACCTCCCGAAGTGATCACGGCCCAGTAGTATAGCATGGCAGACGGACAAGAGCGTAGGGCCAGTGATGATAATCTAGCATCCTATACTAAGCATTTAGGATTGCAGGTAAGGTATCAACAGTTGTAGCAACAATGATAGGCTATGCATCAGAATGGGATTCACGGAAAGCAGTAGCATGCTACACTACTCTAATGCAAGCAGTATAGAGGAGAGTAGGCGATATCTGGTGATCAAGGGGGGCTTGTCTGGTTGCTCTGGCAAGAGAGAGGGTTCGTCATCACCGTAGTCGTACTGGGTAGCAGCGGCGTCGGCTCGGTGTCTAGCGAGAGAAGAGGGGGAAGAAACAATAAATATAATGCAAACAAATGCATGACGATGCATGACATGACAAAGCATGATGCTAGGTGTGCCCTAACGCGATACGAGGTGGTACCGGTGAAGGGGGAAAACATCCGGGAAAGTATTCCCGGTGTTTCGCATTTTCGGACAAATGAACCGGAGGGGGAAAGTTGCAGTTTTGCTATGCTAGGGACGCGTGGCTGACAAACGGACTGCGTATTTGGATTCGTCTCGATGTTCTGAGCAACTTTCATGTACAAAGTATTTTGATCCGAGTTACAGATTATTTTATATGATTTTTCAAAGTTTTAAAGTTTTTCTAAAATTATTTATTAATTTGAATTAAAACAGGATATACTTTTCATACCCACTAAGGGCTAGCCACAGTCAATGACATGTGGGGCCAGGGGACTAGGTTGACCCAGTCAAATGTCCAGTCAGCAGTTGACTAGTCAACTGTTGACTGGTCAAACCTGGATAGTGGGGCCCAGCTATCATTCTCACAGTTTTAACATTTCTTTTAAAAAATATTTAGAGGTGGGTACTTAAATTAGTTTATATTTAAACTAAGTTAATGGCCTTGGGCCCATGGGTCAGTGGCAGTTTAGGGGTTTTTAGTTAGTGGCAAATGATGCCTCCTCAGCAGGTTAAGGCGACTAATCGCCTGGGTTAACAAGGGACGGCGGCGGCGACCATCCAGCCAACACCGGCGTCGGCCAGGCGCGTGACTAGGGGCGCCTGAAAGCCCTTGGCGTGGCGCAGTGGATGGTGGTCGCGGTAGGTGCGGGGGCGGTCTGCTGCGGTGCCGGCGTCGAGGCGAGCTGCGGCCTGAGCGGGCATGGTTGTCGGCACGCGAGGCGGGCAGAGGCAGCTGCGGGGCGGCTGCAGGCGAAGGCGGCTAAGGCGTAGGCGGCGGCCACGCGAGCCGAGGACATGCGGGAGCAGCAGCAGTGAGGCGGCCATGGCTAGCAGCGGTGAGCGCGGCCGCGGCAACAAAAGGCGGCAACGACGGTAGTGGGAGGCACCGGAGGTAGTGGTGGGTAGCAATAGCAGGAGAAGGCGCGACCGGAGAATCTGGAGCGCGGGTGAGTGCAAGCTCACCGGGGGCTAGCCGCGACGGGGCACGCGAGGGCGAGCGCCTGGGCGCGGGGACGGTGCGGTTGGTGAGCGCGAGCGGTGCACACGGGCGATGGCTACGGCGGGAGACAGAGGAAGGAAAGAGGGGGGGTGGACGTAGCTCATTGCGAGGGAGCTCGTGGGCGTGCTCGGAACCGCGGGGAGGCACCGATGGTGGAGATCGATGGCGATGGCGCCGTGGCCGTGGACGAAGGAGTCGATGCGGGCGTTGCTGAGGTGGTCTCCCGGCCCTGATCCAGTAGTGTAGGCGTCGAAGACGAGGACGTCGGTCCTCTTGGGCTCCAGAGGACGATGAATGGTGGCCGTTGGCCACGCCAACGGAGGTGCTGCGATGGCGACAACACTCGGTGGAGGGGCGGACAAGGTGAGCGGAGAGGTAGTGGGTGAGGAGGAAAAGATCTCTAGGGGGATGACGAGGTCGAGGGGGCTCGCCCTTATCCCCTCGGTGGTGTAGTGGTGCGCAGGGTTGAGCGCCTGCGGCCATGGCGCCGCGGCCTTCTCCTATAGCTGGAGGGGGGAAGAAAAGCTGTGGTTGTTGGGCTGGGCTGCACTGTGTGCGCCTAGAGCCCAGTCCAACAGTGCGCTCTGTTTTCTTTTCCCTTTTTATTTTATTTTATGTTCTCCTTTTTTTGTTTCTATTTACTTTAGTTTTATAAATTATAAATATTTCACTATAATTAGTTTTGTAAAATATGCCACTGCCACAAAAGTTTGGCAACTTTAATTAAATTAGTTAGAATATTTTACTATTAAAAAGATATTTAAATAATAGTTTAAGCCTCTGATTTAATTGCTTTAGTGTATTTAAGTAATTTACCAAAAGATGATTTATCCACCAATATACTTATGAATTATTTGTCATAGTTTGTACTTTTTAGTTTTGAATTTTGAAAACTTTAAATTTTTACTTTGATTTAAATTTGAATATGAACCGGCTTTGACTCGAGTGAGATTAGCAACAGTAATGATGGTGACCTGGCACCATTACCAGGGGATTACTGTAGCTTAATTATCCGGGCGTCATAGACCTCTACGGTGGTAATTTCCCTCGCTAGACGCCATACTCTCCTAGGTTGTGAAACCAAGGCTATGATCACCAAAAGCTATGGAATCAAGGCAAATGGAGACCAAAGCTCTGATACCACTTGTAGGATCGAAGGTATGTCTAGAGGGGGTGATTAGACTACTTGACCAAATAAAAATTTAACCTTTTCCCAATTTTAAGTCTTGACAGATTTTAGCAACTTAGCACTAGTAAAGTAAATAACCTACACATGCAAGTCTAAGAGTATAGCAGCGGAATGTAAGACATTGCACATGAAGGTAAAGGGAGGAGTTTGAGGGAGCAAACGCAATGTAGACACGGTGATTTTTGGCATGGTTCCGATAGGTGGTGCTATCGTACATCCACATTGATGGAGACTTCAACCCATGAAGGGTAACAGTTGCGCGAGTCCACGGAGGGCTCCACCCACAAAGGGTCCACGAAGAAGCAACCTTGTCTATCCCACCATGTCCATCGCCCACGAAGGACTTGCCTCACTACGGTAGATCTTCACGAAGTAGGAAATCTCCTTGCCTGTACGAACTCCTTGGTTCAACTCCAAAATCTTGACGGAGGCTCCAGAGTGACACCTAACCAATCCAGGAGACACCACTCTTCAAAAGGTAATAGATGGTGTGTTGATGATGAACTGCTTGCTCTTGTGCTTCAAATGATAGTCTCCCCAACACTCAACTCTCTCTCATAGGATTGGATTTGGTAGAAAGATGATTTGAGTGGAAAGCAACTAGGGAAGGGCTAGAGATCAAGATTTATGTGTTTGGAATGGAATATCTTGACCTCAACACTAGTGTAGGTGGTTCTCTCTCAGAAAATGTATGAGGGAAGTGTAGGCATGTTCTGATGGCTCTATCTACGAATGAAGAGTGGGTGGAGGGGTATATATAGCCTCCACACAAAATCTAACCGTTACACACAATTTACCAAACTCGGTGGGACCGAATTAGAGAACTCGGCCAGACCGATTTAGTTCATAATGTGAATGTTAGGATTTTCGGTGGGACCGACATGTCAACTCAGTGGGACCGATTCTATTAGGGTTAGGGCATAACGTAATCTCGGTGAGACCGATTACACAAACTCGGTGCGACCGATTTTGCTAATAAACAAACAGAGAGTTGGTCAGGCAAACTCGGTGGGACCGATTCACTCATTTCGGTTGGACCAAAACGTTACGAAGGGGAAATAGAGAGTTTGCATTACGAACTCGGTGGGACCGATCGCTCATCTCGGTTAGACCGAAACATTGTGAAGGGAAACAGAGAGTTTGCAATCCCATCTCGGTGAGACCGAGATCCCTATCGGTAAGACCGAAGTGACTAGGGTTTTGTGGCAGTGGCTATGTCAACTGAACTCGGTGGCGCCGGATGGAAAGTTTCAATGGGGCCGAGTTTGACTTTTGGTTTGGGACATATGTGGATATGAGAAAGTGGTTGAGGGTTTTGGAGCATATCACTAAGCATTTTGAGCAAGTAACCCATTAAGCAACACCTCATCCCCTTTTAATAGTATTGGCTTTTCCTATGGACTCAATGTGATCTTGGATCACTAAAAGGTAAAATGTAGAGTCTTGAGCTTGAGATTGAGCCAATCTTTTGTCCTTAGCATTTCGAGGGGTCCACATTTCTAATCCATGCCATGCCAATCATTGAGCTTTCCTGAAATATTTATCTTGAAATAGTATTAGCTCAATGAGTTATATGTTGTTAGGAATTACCAAAACACCCAGGGATAGTTGCACTTTGAAATTGACACCACACTAACCATTGATACTTATGAGTTCTTGATCTGTAATCCAGTGGTGTCGTGAAGCTGCCAACTCCTTCACAATGTCATTTCCTGCCATGTCTTAACCTGAAAAATACCATATTGTGTCAATGCTATTTTAAACTATGTCACTTTATTCATCGGTAAGAAATGTGATGAATTGTCAGCACTGATACTTATATGTGCAAAACCTGTCATCTTTCTGCTTGTTTATCTTTCAAAGTGAAGAGGGTATAAGTGTCAAACAAGCGCAGTCTCATCAGCTTGCTCAACTGCTTGCGCCGCAGCTCCCGAGCAGGGCTAACCTTTCTTGAACTCTATTGAAGTGTTGTTAGTTTTGTATATTATTTTGTCAGCGTGTTTATTTGCACTGGTGGCGATCTTTGATGCCCAGTGTATGTAATCTGCTGTTTACTTGTGCTTTATTATCACAGTGGCGAATTTTGATGCCTAGTGGATGTAATATGCTGTAATTTCTTTATTGTATAGTCTAGGTTTTTTCTTATTCATGATGTCGCAGTTATTTTACTGTATATATATCCTGTCTTCGTAGTAAACTGGCCAAACCATAAAATTACGGTACATAATCGGGCCGTCATGCAAATCACTATGTATGATCCGCATCCTGGGCCCAGTCATCTTGGTCCGTTAACAGGCCTAAATGTAAACTAGCCGACTAGTACATTCAGGCCTTTAATAGGCCGAGTATACCGTCGGTCCTATTTTCGCAAGAAAACTCAATGGGCTTTTAGTAGGCTAAAAAGTAGGTTTGGCCTGAAACGTGTCGAACAGCTCACGGGCCGGCAGCAGGCCGAAATAGACCCCGGCCCATGATTGTGCCAATCACATCACGGGCGTTAACAGGCCAAAATTGTCTCGGTCCTTGTTTGGCCCAATCATATTATCGGTTGTGAGCAGGCCGAATGCAAATCAGGCCGTAGTTAGGCCCAACTATATGACGAGCTTTTAAGAGGCCGAAATAAATATAGGGCCAAAATGTTAAACGGGCCTTTAACAGGCTGAAACTAATATCAGGCCGAGTTACTAAATGGGACTTTAGCAAGTGGGCCCAAAAGCATAGCGTCCAGTTGACAGGCCGAATCTGATATGGGCCATCATTTAGCCCAAACCCTCTTAAAGGACCGGATCTGATTTCGGTTGTAATTTGGCCCAAAACATGGTAGGCTTTTAATGGGTCGGATCTCATATGGGCCTTTATTAGGCCCGGAACGTGGCAGGCTGTTAATGGGCCGGATCAAATATGGGCCAACATTTGGCCCAAAACATGGTAGCCTGTTAACGGGCCGGACCACTAGTGTCCTCAAAATCTTGTGGGCCTTTAGTAGGGCCGATCCATTATGGTCGGCAAAATATCATGGGCCTTTAGCTGGGCCGGCGCATTATGGTCCGCAAAATCTTGTGGGCCTTTAGTTGGGCCGGCCCATTTAATCTTTATGGGCCACTTTTGGGCCGGTCCACGTGTCAAAATATCATAGGCGCATCTTGCCCATTGGATGAGTGACGCCTGTGCCAACGTGGAGCTGACACATGGTTTCGTCAGCCAATGAGAATTTTATGCATGGAAAATCAACATTGGTCATGGTATTAGCGGGTTATCGGATCCAAAACCAGATTTGATAGCTTAACGACGACCCGTTATGGTGGATGCCACATGTCGGTCACCCTTGACGAAAGCACTTCCATGACGCGGCATTTATCATCATGGAAGTGAACACTTCTATGATGATAATTTTGGTAATGTCATGGAACACTTCTACGACATCACAGGTATGACTATCTTGATTCTGTCATAAAATCATCATGGATATACATGCATGACAGAAAACATGACTTACTGTGACAAACACGTATCATCACGGAAGTGTATGCATTTGTAGTGTTACTAATGCTCATAGTAGAGCCTGGGTATTTGATACTGGTTCGGTTGCTCATATTTGTAACTTGAAATAGGAGCTGCAGAATAAACGAAGATTGGCTAAGACGAGGTGATGATGCGCATCGGGAATGGTTCCAAAGTCGATGTTATCGCCGTCAGCACGTTACCTCTACATCTACCTTCGGGATTAGTTTTAAACCTCAATAATAATTATTTGGTGCCAGAGTTGAGCATGAACATTATATCTAGATCTTGTTTATTGTGAGATGGTTATTCATTTAAATCAGAGAATAATGGTTTTTCTATTTATATGAGTAATATCTTTTATGGTCATGCACCCTTGATGAATGGTCTATTCTTGTTGAATCTCGGTCGTAGCGATACACTTATTCATAATATTAATGCCAAAAGATGCAAAGTCGATAATGATAGTGCAACATACTTGTGGCACTGATGTTTAGGTCATATTGCTATAAAGTGCAAGAAGAAACTCCATGCGAATGGACTTTTGGAATCACTTGATCATGAATCATTTGATACTTGCGAACCATGCCTCATGGGCAAGATGACTAAAACTCCGTTCTCCGGTTGAGTGAACTTGTTCCTTGGGTCCGCCATCTATAGAGTAGAAATGGAGAAGAGTTAGAAATGAGTAGAGAAGATTATCATGTGGCTTTTCCTAGTGGTCGTGTCCTGCAGTCAACCTATGCTCTGATACCATCTTGTAGCGACCCGATCCCAATGGACCGTAGTCTCTGTGCTTATGTGTCATCCCTAGATCGATATTGCTGACACACACAGTACTCGAGGATTTATAACAAAGTTCAAACACACAATTATTACATCGAGTGTCTCAAAAAGATAACGTATTACAATAATATGGCTGAAGGCCATCTAAATAAGATAAATGTGGAAGCATCAAAGATAAATGATTCCATCCAACTCCACGGCAATACTGAGTGCATGACAATGACCTGTTGCACCTTACTCTTCATCTAAAAATTCTGCAACATGATACATTGCAGCCGTGTAGGTCAGCACATGGAATATGCTGGCAACATAACACTATAGAGCAATGAACAAAATAACAACTATCACTACATGCATATTTGGCTGGTGGAGGCTCTACGGTTATCATTTGCATAAAACTAATTTTTTTTCCTACAACAAAGGAATATATTTTATTTAACTACAAAGTTTATGTCATTATTGAGAAGGTTCCTCCAACTCAATCCCAAAATAATAATTAAAACCCAACAATTTCATTAAGCAAAGTGATGAGATCAAATCAATAATTCAAGTACCAGATACTCAAGATGTCCATAACCGGGGACATGGCTAACCATGATTAGTTTATACACTCTGCAAAGGTTTGCGCACTTTTCCCCACAAGACTCGACCACATCCAAGATCAGAAGATCGAGACATAGTCTTTCTGAAGCATTAACTCTTTACTCTGGGTAGACAGTACCACCTACTTTCCCCTACATCTGCTAGCCTACCACTGAAAGAGGTCACACAACTTACTCAATTATGCCAGAGCCCATAATGGCTTGTGGCTGCACACGAAAGTTTCTAGCATGAATAATCTTATGATCCCTTTGAGCCTGGGTGGCAAACCATAGGATGATCACACGGGTACTTCGGGATATCCTAGGACAACACTGGATTGCTCCAGGTGCCCACAACCAATCCACCCATATGTGTATTAAAGTAGCCACCTTAAATTTCCCTTAGTTATAAATAACTCTCACAACTTTCATGAATCTCAAAAACCAATCCACGTCTATGAGCATAGCAAAGTAGTGCAATCATAATGCAGTAACACCCAGGGTTTGAATATAAGACAATGGGTTCCAACCTCATCAACTACTTCCCAAATACCCACATGTTATCAAATACTACTCATGCAATGTTTGAGGGTTGAAACTAATGCATAAAAACTGGGTAATGAAGGGGTATGATCAAAGTGTTACTTGTCTTGCGGACAATCGGAAAACCCTAGAGATTCATAGTAGCACGCCTCGCACTCTGGAAACTCTATCGTGAACAAACAATAGCATACATAAGCACTCAAGCATAAGATGCAAAGGTAAAACCAAAAGAAAATATCCAAACAAAAAGTTCAAGTGAAGAGCTTTGATTTGCAAAAAGAATCAATCGAATCGGAGTTACGAAGCCCAAACTACAATAAAAAAAGTTCAAATTCAAATCTGCTTGAAACCAAATTTAAAATTTTCAAAATCATGTTCAAGTTGTTTATCTGGATAGAGGGAAATAAGACGAAGATTTTGGCGTCGGTTTCACTAGATTTGGATAAACGAGCAAAAGGTAGTGAGGGTTTGAAGATCGGGGACTAATTTGTGATGAAAATAATTACGGATGGGTCCCTGGCTGAAAATTAAACTAAAAGAAAAATCTAACGAACGAACGTTTGCTAACAGAAACTAACGAATGAATTCGTTCGATAAACGAACGAATCGGGTGAACGTTCACTATTTAACAAAACCTAAATAATAAACCGAAAAAACGATCTTTTAAAAAACTGATCTTTAAAAAAATAGTCGGGTCTTATTGCGGTTTATACCGGTTCGGGGAAGAGAAACCGGTGGCGGCGCGGTGCTCTGGCGAGACGGTGGCAGCGGCGGTGGGCGGCGTCGGCGGGGCTAGGCGGCATGGCAGCGCGGCTACGTGGCGGCGGTGCAGTGGCGCGGCGCGGGTGGCGATGCGCGGGGCGGCGACGGCGTGCGGCGGGGCGGGTTGAGGAGGTGAGGGGCGGCGGCGGTGGCTATTTAAAGGACGGGAGGGGGCAACGGCGGCTTGGGGAAGGGGCGAGGCCAAGGCAGAGTCGGGGCGGGACTCCGGCGAGGCGTGCGGAAGCCGGTCTCCCACACTCGGGGAAGGCGGCAGCGGCAAGTTGGGCCTTGGCCTGGCTCGGCTGGGCCGGCCTAGTCGGCGCGCAAAACCTTTTTTTTAATAATTCCGCAGCAGAGAAAAATCCAAAAAAACAAAATAAAAAAATCCTAAAATCCCAAAAATAATGTTCATGGTCCTCTCCTAATATTTAGGACCACGTGAACATTTTTCTGGGCTAAAATGCAGTTTTTAAAAAATGAAAATTTCCCCTAATTTAACCGAATAAAATATCAAATAAAATTCAAATAAAAATATTTCTTATTCAAAATTAAATTTCCATTATTTCCTCGCTGTTTTGAAGAAGTCATATTATCTTCTCTCATTATTTTATTTATTTTGAAATAAATGGAAAAATAATTTCAAATAAAAATCACCTTGATCCAATTTACCAATTTTTGAAAAATCAAAAATGGAATTTTATGAAAACCTCCAACTCTCTCACATGGTCCTTGAGTTGCTTAAGGTCTCAAGGATCAAAATGTCCAAATAAACCAAATTCAAAAATGCTCAAATCATGGATGCATATGATGACGTAATGATTAACATCCAAGTTGAAAATTGGGATGTTACAGATCTGATCGCGGAGGCGAATATTTGAGTGACGCGTTTGGTCTTCATTTAAAACAATGTGGAATTGTTTCACAACTCACACCACCTAGAACACCATAGCATGATGTTGTGTTTGAATGTCTTAACCGTACTTTATTAGATATGGTGCGTTCTATGATGTCTCTTACCGATTTACCACTATCATTTCGGGGTTATGCATTAGAGATAGCCGCATTCATGTTTAATAGGGCAACGTCTAAATCCGATGAGATGAAACCGTATGACCTATGGTTTGGCAAGAAACCTAAGCTGCCATTTCTTAAAGTTTGGGGATGTGACACTTATGTCAAAAGGCTTCAGCCTGATAAGCTCGAACCCAAATCGGAGAAGTGCGTCTTTATAGGATACCCTAAGGAAACTATTGGGTACACCTTCTACCAAAGATCTGAAGGCAAGATCTTTGTTGCCAAGAATGGGTCCTTTCTAGAGAAGGAGTTTCTCTCGAAAGAAGTGAGTGGGAGGAAAGTAGAACTTGATGAGGTAATTGTACCTTCTATCGAATTACAAAGTAGCACATCAGAGAAAATTGTTCCCGTGATGCCTATACCAACTGGAGAGGAAGATAATGATGATGATCATGAAACTTCGAATCAAGTCACTACTGGACCTTGTAGGTCGACCAGAACACATACCGCACCAGAGTGGTACGGTAATCCTGTCCTGGAAGTCATGTGATTAGATCATGGCGAACCTACAAACTATGAAGAAGTTATGATGAGCCAGATTCTGATAATTGGCTTGAGACCATGAAATCTAAGATAGCATCCATGTATTAGAACAAATTATGGACTTTGGTGGACTTGCCCGATGACCGGCAAGCCATTGAGAATAAATGGATCTTCAAGACGAGGACAGACGCTTATGGTAATGTCACTGTCTATAAAGCTCAACTTGTCACAAAAGGCTTTCGACAAGTTCAAGGGGTTGACTACGATGAGACTTTCTCACCCTTAGCGATGCTTAAGTCTGTCTGAATCTTGTTAGCAATTGCCGCATTTTATAATTATGAAATCTGGCAAATGGACGTCAAAACTGCATTCCTTGTTGGATTTCTTAAAGAAGAGTTGTATATGATGCAACCAGAAGGTTTTGTCGATCCTAAAGGTGCTAACAAAGTGTGCAAGCTCCAACGATCCATCTATGCACTGGTGCAAGCATCTCGGAGTTGGAATATACGCTTTGATGATGTGATCAAAGCATATGGTTTTATACAGACTTATGGTGAAGCCTGTTTTTACAAGAAAGTGAGTGCGAGCTCTGTAGCATTTCTGAAATTATATGTGGATGACATATTGTTGATTGGAAATGATATAGAATTTCTGGATACTTGAATAAGAATTTATTAATGAAAGACCTTAGTGAAGATGCTTATATATTGGGCATCTAGATCTATAGGGATAGATCAAGATGCTTAATAGGACTTTCACAAAGCACATACCTTGACAAAGTTTTGAAGAAGTTCAAAATGGATCAGTCAAAGAAAGGGTTCTTGTATGTGTTACAAGGTGTGAAATTGAGTCAGACTCAAAGCCCGACCACAGCAGAAGATAGGGAGAAAATGAAAGTCATTCCCTATGCCTCAGCCATAGGTTCTATCATGTATGCTATGCTGTGTACCAGACCTGATGTGTGCCTTGCCATAAGTTTGGCAGGGAGGTACCAAAGTAATCCAGGAGTGGATCAGTGGACAACAGTCAAGAACATCCTAAAGTACCCGAAAAGGACCAAGGATATGTTTCTCATTTATGAAGGTGACGAAGAGCTCATCGTAAATGGTTACATCGATGCTAGCTTTGACACGGATTCGGGTGACTCTAAGCCACAAACCAGATATGTATCTGTATTGAATGGTGGAGCTGTTAGTAGGTGCAGTTCCAAGCAGAGCATCATTGCGGGATCTACGTGTGAAGTGGAGTACATAGCTGCTTCGGAAGTAGCACATGAAGTAATCTGGATGAAGGGGTTCATATCCGATCTGGGTGTAATACCTAGTGTGTCGGGTCCAATGAAAATCTTTTGTGACAACACTAGAGAAATTTCCTTAGCGAAGGAATCCAGGTTTCACAAGAGAGCCAAACACATCGAGAGACTCTTCAAGTTCATTCGTCAAAAGGTCAAGGATGGAGACATAGAAATTTTCAAAATACATACGGATATGAACGTAGCAGACCCATTGACTAAGCCTCTTCCACGAGCAAAACATGATCAGCACCAAGACTACATGGGTGTTAGATTCATTACAATGTAATCTAGATTATTGACTCTGGTGCTAGTGGGAGACTGATGGAAATATGCCCTAGAGGCAATAATAAAGTTGTTATTATTATATTTCCTTATTCATGATAAAGGTTCATTATTCATGCTAGAATTGTATTTATCAGAAACTTAAATACATGTGTGGATACATAAACAAATATTGTGTCCCTAGTAAGCCTCTAGTAGACTAGCTCATTGATCAAAGATGGTTAAGGTTTCCTAACCATGGACATGTGTTGTCACTTGATAACGGGATCACATCATTAGGAGAATGATGTAATGGACAAGGCCCATCAGTTAGCTTAGCATATGATCGTTCAGTTTATTGCTATTGCTTTCTTAATGTCAAACACATATTCCTTCGACTATGAGATCATACAACTCCTGGATATCAGAGGAATACCTTGTGTGCTATCGAATGTCACAACATAACTGGGTGATCATAAAGATGGTCTACATGTATCTCCAAAGGTGTCTGTTGAGTTGGCATGGATCAAGATTAGGATTTGTCATTCCATGTATCAGAGAGGTATCTCTGGGCCCTCTCGGTAATACACATCACAAGAAGCTTGCAAGAAAAATGACTAAGGAGTTAGTTCTGAGATGATGTATTACAGAACAAGTAAAGAGACTTGCCAGTAACGAGATTGAAATAGGTATGAAGATACCGATGGTCGAATCTCGGGCAAGTAACATATCGGCAGACAAAGGGAATTACATATGTTTTCATATGGTTTGACTGATAAAGATCTTCATAGAATATGTAGGAACCAATATGGGCATCTAGGTTCTGCTATTGGTTATTGACTGGAGAGAGGTGTCTCGGTCATGTCTACATCATTCTTGAACCCGTAGGGTCCGCACGCTTAACGTTCGTCGATGATATAGTATTATATGAGTTATGTGATTTGGTGAACAAATGTTGTTCGGAGTCCAGGATGAGATCACGGGCATGACGAGGAGCTCTGTGATGGTCCAGAGGTAAAGATTGATACATAGGATGATGCAATTTGGTCATCAGAAATGTTTGGAGTGTATCGGGTAGTCATCGGATCACCGGAAGGGGTTCCGGGAAGCCCCAACAGGTTAATGGACTTATGGGCCAAGAGGGGGGACACACCAGCCCACAAGTGGCTGGCGCGCCCCTTCCCTTGGCCGTCGGCCCTATGGATGGAAAGGGTGGAGGGCTAGCCCCTCTTTCCTTCCCTCCACCTAAGAGGAAGGAAAGGGGGGCGCCACCTCCTCGTGCATTCCCCTCGCAAGCAAACAAGGAAGGGGGCGCCATAGGGCAGGAGCCCAAGGAGCCGGCCAGCCACCTTGGGGCGCCCCTTGGCTGCCTCCCCTCCCCCCTATATATATGAGGGAGGGGGCGCCACACAAACCGACGACAATCTCTTAGCTTTGTGCGGTGCCCCTCTCTAAAGTTTAGTCCTCCGTCTAGTTTTCCGCAGTGCACGGCGAAGCCCTATGGGAACAAGTTCACCACCACCATCACCACACCGTCGTGTTGTCGAAACTCAACTACTACTTCGCCCATCTTGCTGGATCAAGAAGGCGAGGATGTTATCGAGCTGAACGTGTGCTGAACGTGGAGGTGTCGTACGGTCGGTACTTGATCGGTTGGATCGTGAAGGTGTTCGACTACATCAACCGCCTTGTTAAACGCTTCTGCTTTACGGTCTACAAAGGTATGTAGACATACTCTCCCCTCTCGTTGCTATGCATCTCCATGGATAGATCTTGCGTGTGCGTAGATTTTTTTGTTTTCCATGCAACGTTCCCCAACACTTGCTTCAGCCCATATATAGTCTTTTTCAACCTAAAAACTTTGTTAGGAAACTTAGGATGTTCAAAGCCAGGGGATGTCTAACATATACTTCCTCGTCAATTTCACCATTAAGGAAAGCACTTTTCACATCCATTTGATAAAGCAAGATATCATTGTAATTTGCATAAGCAAGAAGAATACAAATTGTCTCAAGGCGTGCAACAGGAGCATATGTTTCACCAAAATCAGTACCTTCTACCTGTGTGCACCCTTGAGCAACAAGACATGCTTTGTTTCTCACCATGATGCCATTTTCATCTTGCTTATTGCAAAAAATCCATTTGGTGCCAATGATATTGTGTATCTTAGCATCTTAGGATTCGGTTTGTCAACCAATTCCCAAACATCATTCAGTTTGAATTGCACCAACTCCTCTTGCATTGCATTCATCCAATCTGGATCATTCATGGCTTCTTCATACTTGCCAATGAAACAAAGGAGAAACTGCCACAGTAGTTAGCCAAACGAGTGTGCAAACGAGTTGTGGATCGATAACCCAGATTCTCAAGTTCATCGAGAATTAATGAAGGATCAACTCGATTGGCCACTCGTGGATGAGGATTGTCATCTTGATGATCATTATCATTTTCATCAGCATCAGCATCTGTGTCACCATTCCCTTCAGGATTGCCATCTTGATCGGCATTTGGAATTTGATTGCCATTTGCATTCAGAGTGGCATTTGCTTCGGCAATGGCTTGGCATGTTCTGCTTCGAGACATAGGAGCATCATCATCGGAAAACTCACATCTGAAGGGGTGACTTAGAAGCAATGAGTCTAAGTGCAGCATCTGAGAATTTTGGCTTTGAAGCCCTAGCAAATAGTTTTGTAGGAGGTGAATAGTGCTCAAATGAATAAGCAGAAAAGTTCTTTGATTTGTGAACATAGTGGTCTGAAGAAACATGCTCATATTCATGAGTCTGGTGATAGTTTCCCTGCAAAACATTGGTGTTAGGGTGACTATATGAGGTCCTCTGTCTATATGAAGCCTTTGGTATGGGGTTTGTCTTCTTCCCTGGTGGTGTCATGATGACATTCATAGGAAGCTTCTCAAGACGACTTTTAGGAACCCAGATCTTCTTCATAGGGGGCCGATTCTTGCATTTAGTTCCAATAAACCTGGCAAACACTTCACCATTTTGGTTTTTGAACAGTTTATAGTTATAGTCAAATGACTCATCAATGATGATAGGATTAGCACAATTAAAACCATATAAGGTGGATGGATCCACTGAAGGGCGCTTTTGCAGCAACCCATGTAGTTTTGGGGTACTGCTTAGGCTTCCGGTAGGACCCATCAACATTCATTTTCCTCTTGAAACCAACACCCTCTTTCCTAGGGTTTTGGTTCAGAATTTGCTTCTTGACGACATCACATAGAGTCTGATGCCCTTTGAGACTTTTGTACATGCCTGTTTCAAGCAATGTCTTCAACCTAGCATTCTCATTAGAAATAGTAGTGGCATCCTCAGAGGAGGGGTTAGTTACCACATCAGCAGTTGAAGATATTGCAATCTTCGAAACATTTTAACATTCAGCAGTAGAGATAGCATTATCATGCTCAAGACATTTTAAGCAAGGTGGCACAAACTCTTCTTGAGCGATATTGATCTGTTGAGCGAGTAGTGAATCATTTTCCTTTTGAAGATCATCATGAGACGCTCTCAGTTTTTCTAGATCTTGCTTCCTTTGAAGATAATCATAGAAAAGCTTCTCATGATTAGCTAAGAGGGTTTCATGATGACTTTCAAGTTCCTCATACTTAACTCGAAGATTTTTTATGTCTTCAATTAAGGAATGAGTTTTTGAATCTTTTCCATAGAAGTTTGTTGCTCAGTTGCAATTTTAGAAAGTGTCTTATAGCTGGGTTTGGATTCACAATCAGAGTCATCTTCACTATAGGTCTGAAAGTAAGCATCACGTGAGTTTACCTTAGCACTTCTTACCATGAAGCAGCAGGTAGGAGCAGAGTCATCATTGTCATTGGCTTCAGCGTCGGTGGCATGACCATTGTGTTTAGTGCTAAAGATGGACTTGGCAACGAATGCCGAAGCTAGAGCCAGGCTTGCAACATCTAAATCAGTCTCCTCCTCTGACTCCACCTCCGCCTCCTCAGAAGTAGACTCCTCCCCTGAATCCATTTCCTTGCCGGTGAAAGCACGAGCCTTGCCAGATGAGCTCTTCTTGTGAGATGAAGACTTTGAAGAAGACTCTGAGGATTTCTTCTTCTTCTTTTCATCAGAATCATATTCCTTGCTCTTCTTCTTTTTCTTAGCTTCCTTTTCCCATTGAGGATATTCAGATATGTAATGGCTTGGTTTCTTGCATTTGTGGCAGGTTCTCTTCTTGTAGTCACGAGTGAAGCCTCAGCACTCTTGGAGCTAGATTTTGAAGACTTTTTGAAGCGATTCTTCGTGGAGAGCGTTTGGAATTTTCTCACAAGCATCACAACTTCTTTGCCTAAGTCTTCAAGATTACCAGAATTGTAGTTAAATCTTCATATGAGGAAACTGCCTTTGCCTTCAAAGCAAGGGATCGCCCATAGTTACGGCCATAGATATCTCTCTTCTTACAGAGCTGGAATTCATGAGTATTGAGCCTCTAAAGTATATCAGACGAGTCAAGATCCTTGAAGTCGGGACGTTCTTGGATCATCGGTGATTGGGTGTCAAATGAGCTATCAAGTGGTCTCAATAGCTTCTTCGCGACTTCATGCTTGGTGATCTCAGTGATGCCAAGAGCACGAAGCTCATTGGTGATATCAATAAGATGATCAAGGGTGAGATGAACATTCTCATTATCAAGCCTCTTGAAGCAGTTGAAGAGATTGTGAAGAACATCGATTCTTGAGTCTCTCTGAGTTGAGACGCCTTCGTTGACCTTGGACAGCCAGTTGCACGAATCTCTTGACGTCAGCAGCGGCAACACCTTCACCGACTTTGGGAACACCAGTCTTGGCGACATGCCAGAGGTCATTGTCAATAGCTTCAAGATGCATGCGCATCTTATTATTCTAGTAGGGGTATTCAGTGCCATCAAAAATAGGGCACACAGCGAAGACCATGATTATCCCTACAGTTGACATAGCTAAAACTCTAGGTGGTTAAACCGAATCACACAGAACAAGTGAGCACCTTGCTCTAATACCAATTGAAAGTGCTAGTTATCAACTAGAGGGGGTGAATAGGCGATTTTTATGGAAGTCTTCAAGACAGCAATGTCTTGAAGACAGACAATCAAAATAGCAACTAAGAAGAACACATCGGAAGATAAACTATGCTAGCCATGCAATAGAGTCAAGCTACAGTACAAAGAATGCATGAAGACAAGTAGAAACTAGGTAGACAGATCAGAATAGGAAGACAATGTGAATCCAAATATGCAATCAGGGTAAATGTTTTCACACAATGTATTCAACAAGAACAAGCAAGCAATGACTTCACGAAGCTAGATAGTAAGTAAGGGGTGAAGTGATAGAACCAGTTGCTCGGTCAAGACAGGGATTTGGTAGACCAGTTCCAGTTGTTGTGACAACTGTACGTCTGGTTAGGCAGGCTGAGATTGAACTCAGAAGACCACGTCTTCAACTTATTCCCCTTGAGCTAAGGTCACTTAGTCCTCGCCCAATCACTCAGGTAAGTCTTCAAGGTAGACTTCCAAACCTTCACAGACTTCGTTCACCGGCAATCCACATTGACTCTTGAATGCTCAGAACACGATGCCTAACCGACTGGAAGATCACAGTTTTCAAGTGTAATAAGTCTTCGGATCACACGGAACAGAAAGACTTAAGTGATGCCAAACACTCTTTGGGCTCTGGGTGTTTTGTGTTTTGCCCTTGCAAGGATTCTCTCTCTCAAAGTCTTTGGAGGTGGGTTCCTCTCAAACGAAAAAAGCCATGCACTAACTCTGAGAAGCCACCGATTATGGTGGAAGGGGGGCTATTTATAGCCAGGGGCAACCCGACATGATATGTTCGAAATGACCATGGGTCAATGGACAACCAACATGTGTCCAATGGTTGGATTTCAAACACACGCGGAAGCTTGGCTTGGGCTACAAGCAAAGCTGACTTATCCAACACAGGATAAGAGTTTATCTCATTGTATTCACTTGAAGACATAGGATTTGGGTTGAGCATCACATCAGTTTTCTAACTTTGTTCACTTGGACCCACTTGACAGTTCGGTGATTCCTATGACTCAAGAAAGAAGAAAATGAAAGTACGAAAAAACTACGTCTTCGCACTTCAATGTCTTCACGCGTCATTATCTTTGACGCGAATGTCTTCACAAACCACCAATGTCTTCATACATTTTTAGGGGTCATCTTTGATGGGTAAACCGAATCAATAGGGACTTCTACCTGTGTTGTCATGTGAATCTCACAAACACATTAGTCCCTCAACCAAGTTTGTCATCAATACTCCAAAACCAACTAGGGGTGGCACTAGATGCACTTACACTTCATGCCCTTATCTCTTAATAATGTTGTCGTTTCACCTCAACTTATCAAAATTTAGTCTTCGTCTGTTCTTTTACTCGTGGCGATCCAGTAACTGTGGAATTTGATGAACTTGGTTTCTCTATTAAGAATGCTCACACTCGAATGGTGTTGCACTAATGTGACAGCCTCGGCGATCTATATCCCGTCCAGCCATCATCATCTTCCACCACTGGATCGGTTGCTCTATCAGCCGGTGTTCATCTTTGGCACATGCGCCTTGGCCATCCAAGCTCCTATGCACTTTGTAAAATAATGCCTATGTGATCAAAGGTTTTTTCAATTCTACTCCCTCCATCCCACAATGCAAGACGTTTTTGCAAGCTACATAGCTTGCAAAAACACCTTATATTATGGGATGAAGCGAGTAGCATTCACACTTCATAAATTATTTCTTTCATCATTTACCTACTCGAGGACGTGTAGGAATTAACCTTGTGGATGCTGATACGTCTCCAACGTATCTATAATTTATGAACTATTCATGCTATATTTACATCATTTATGTATGGTTTTGGTGCATTTTTATATATTTTTATGGGCTAACTTATGAATCCAGTGCCTAGTGCCAGATGTTGTTTTTTCTTGGTTTTGGTTTCGCGAAAAATCTATACCTACGGAGGTCAAAACTAAATGTGAATCTAACACATTTTTATGGGTCAAATGGAACACTCGAAGCTTCGGGAGTCATGGAGAAGAGGCCCGAGGGGCCCACAAGGCCAAGTGGAGCGTCTTGGGGGTGGCCACGCCTTTGGGCTTGTGGGCCCCCCCGCACCCGTTTGATGTGATTCCAACTCTAGAATATCCTATAAATACCAAAACTCCCCGTTGTACCCTGAGAACATTTTTTTCGCCATAGAAAGTTCTTGTAATCCTGTTCCTCGACAATTCCATTTGGAGGCCCTTCCGGCACTCTGCCGGAAGGGGAACCCATCCACGAAGGTATCTTCCTCAACCTTGCGGCCTCCATGGTGATGTGCGAATAGTACATCCTTGGGGTTGAGTGTATGTACTAGTAGCTATGTGTTCAATCTCTCTCTCTCTCTCATGTTCTTGACGGATTCAATCTTGATGTATCATGAGCTTGATTAATAAAGATGGATCTTATGATGTTCATCTCCCTCTATACTTTTGTGATGAATTGGGTCTTACTATTTGAGGTTTGTTTATGTTGGATTGAATACTTTGGATTCGAGATCACTTGATGTATGTCTAGTAATTTACTTGCGGATACCCGAGCTGACATTTGGATAATCTTAGCATAAAATTTGAACGATATGTATCATATGGTTTTGTTGTAGTACGATCTCTCGGGCTAGCCATGACACTTTGAGGGTGTAGGATCGAAAGTACGTCTAGAGGGGGGTGATTAGACTACTTGACCAAATAAAAATCTAGACTTCTCCAAATTTTATGTCTTGGCAGAATTTAGCAACATAGAACTAGTCAAGCAATCAACCTACACATGCAAGTCTAAGAGTATAGCAGTGGAATGTAAAACATTGCACATGAAGGTAAAGGGGGGAGTTTGGAGGGAGCAAACACAATATAGACACGGAGATTTTTGGCGTGGTTCCGATAGGTGATGCTATCGTACATCCACGTTGGTGGAGACTTCAACCCACGAAGGGTAACGGTTGCACGAGTCCACGGAGGGCTCCACCCACGAAGGGTCCACGAAGAAGCAACCTTGTCTATCCCACCATGGCCATCGCCCACGAAGGACTTGCTGTTGGAAATATGCCCTAGAGGCAATAATAAAATGATTATTATTATATTTCCTTGTTCATGATAATTGTCTATTGTTCATGCTATAATTGTATTAACCGGAAACCGTAATACATGTGTGAATACATAGATCATAATATGTCCCTAGTAAGCCTCTAGTTGACTAGCTCGTTGATCAATAGATGGTCATGGTTTCCTGACGATGGACATTGGATGTCATTGATAACGGGATCACATCATTAGGAGAATGATGTGATGGACAAGACCCAATCTTAAGCGTAGCACAAGATCGTGTAGTTCGTTTGCTAAAGCTTTTCTAATGTCAAGTATCATTTCCTTAGACCATGAGATTGTGCAACTCCCAGATACCGTAGGAATGCTTTGGGTGTACCAAACGTCACAACGTAACTGAGTGGCTATAAAGGTGCACTACAGGTATCTCCGAAAGTGTTTGTTCGGTTGGCACGAATCGAGACTGGGATTTGTCACTCTGTATGACGAAGAGGTGTCTCTGGGCCCACTCGGTAATGCATCATCATAATTAGCTCAATGTGACTAAGGAGTTAGCCACGGGATCATGCGTTACGAAACGAGTAAGGTGACTTGCCGGTAACGAGATTGAACGAGGTATTGGGATACCGACGATCGAATCTCGGGCAAGTAACATACTGATAGTCAAAGGGAATTGTATACGGGACTGATTGAATCCCCGACATCATGGTTCATCCGATGAGATCATCGTGGAACATGTGGGAACAAATATGGGTATCCAGATCCTGCTATTGGTTATTGGCCGGAGAGATGTCTCGGTCATGTCTGCATGGTTCCCGAACCCATAGGGTCTACACACTTAAGGTTCGGTGGCGCTAGAGTTGTTATGGGAAATAGTATGTGGTTACCGAAGGTTGTTCGGAGTCCCGGATGAGATCCCGAACGTGACGAGGAGTTCCGGAATGGTCTGGAGGTGAAGATGGATATATTGGACAAAGGGTATTCCAGAATTATTCCGGGGGTACCGGGTGACGACCAGCGTGTCCGAAAGGGGTTTCGGAGGCGCCGGCAAGCGTTGGGGGGCCTTATGGGCCAAGGGGAGGGGCAGATCAGCCCACTAAGGGGCTGAGCGCCCCTCCCACCCCATCTCATGTAACTTGGAGAGGTGGGGGCGCCTCCCCTAGGACAGCCACCCCTCCCGGCTTGGGGGCAAGTTTCCTAGGGGTGGGGGCCCAAACCCATCTAGGGTTTCCCCTGTGGCCGCCGCCCCTCCCCCAGGGAACCCTAGGGCACCTCCTCCACCCCCTTCCCCCTATATATAGTGAGGGAGAGAGAGGGCAGCCATAGACCCTTCCTCTGGCGCAGCCCCTCCCCCTCTCCTACACCTCCTTTGCCATCTGCCAGCTCTTTGCCGTCAGCCAATGGACGGCAAAGATTCTTTGCCGTCAGCTGGCTGACGGCAAAGAGAGAGGTGGCCCCAACCCCCAGCCCGTTTAAAAAAAATTAATGCCCCACCTCTTTGTCGTCCGCTAGCAGACGGAAAAGAGAGATAAAGGCGGACGGCAAAGAGCGGCGGACGGCAAAGAGTAGTCTAACTAACAGCCCCCACCCCCGCCTGTTACTCTCCCTCTCTCCTCCCCGACGCCCACCAGATCCCCACCCACCGCCGCCCCTGCCGCCCGGCGCCGCCCACGCCCCCGCACCCGCTTGGCCTGTCGCCCCGCCACCCGCCGCCCGGCGCCAGCCCCGCCCCCGCCGACCGTCCCATTGCTCCGGTGAGAGGCTACTTCTTTTTTTGTTTTTTCATTTTTTTGCTGTTTAATTGTTAGTGCTAGATTGTGTTAGTGTTAGTGTTAGAAAAAGAATTAGAAGAAGTAGAAGTAGTAGAAGAAGTATAAGAAGAAGAAAAGAAAAGAAGTAGAAAAAAGATGAAAAAAGAAAAAGAAGAAAAGAAGTAGAAGAAGAAGAAAGGAAGAAAAGAAAATAAGTAGAAAAAAGATGATAAAAGAAGAAGAAGAAAAGAAGTAGAAGAAGTAGAAGAAGAAGAAAAGAAGAAAAGAAGTAGAAGAAGTAGAAGAAGAAGAAGAAAAGAAGAAAAAAGAAGTAAAAAAGTAGAAAGAAGAAGAAGAAGAAGAAGAAGAAGAAGAAGAAGAAGAAGAAAGGAAAGAAGAAGAAGAGAAAGAAAGAAAGAAAGAAGAAGAAGAAGGATAGAAGGAAACACCCCGACCCCCTGACCCGGACACCACACCCCGACACCCCGACCCCCTGACCCCCCTGACCCCGACACCCCGACACCACACCCCAACACGACACCCCGACACCCGACCCCCTGACCCCCCGACCCCGACACCCCGACCCCGACACCACACCCCGACATCCGACCCCCTGACCTCGACCCCGAAACAGCACCCCGACCCCGACACGGCACCCCGACACCGACACGACACCCTGACCCCCGACACCTCCCGAGAGGGTGTTCTTTGGCCTTCCAGAGGCCGACGGGGTCATATATTTGTGAATTATTAGTTAGGTCATATATTTTTCAATTTTGTTATGAAAAACATCATATATAATTGTGTTGATCGGGTAGATTTAAATGTGCAGTTGTTTCATCGCTGTGAGGTTTGGTGTTCGACGACCTCGCCGTGCGTTTGACGAGCTCTGCCCCTTCGTTTGTGGGTGAGCACAAATGACATGTCCTCCTCCCACATTAATTATTTGCTCTGTTCCGGTGTTTGTGCCGATAAAACTTGATAGCTAGCTATAGATGTGTCTTGAATCATCAGTATGCGTAACCAATATGTGTCTCCTGTTCGAAAGCGTCATAGTTATAAATATGCATGCATTTGCATATTTATAACCTTGATTCTTTTGAATTGTCCAACGCTATCCATGGACAGCCCGAGTATGTGTAGATTGGGTTCGTTTTCCCATATGCTTTGCTCTGGATCCGACGCATAAATTTCGTCAGTGCCTTCCCTGTTGTTCTCCGGTACACATCCTCTCTATTTATTGCAGAGACGTGTATCAGGAGAACAACGGGGAGGTGCTGCCGAAATTTTGCATCGGATCCGGGGCATAGCATGGGAAAATGAACCCAATCTACACATACTCGGGTGGGATTAGGACCTATCATTACCTACTAGAGTGTAGGTTGCATGGACGTAATAAAATTGACAAAGTAGATCAACTGATTAATATATATGTGGTGAATTATATATATAATTGTTGTGTGTCCAGTAGCTCTGAAAGTCAAGATGAGTGATCGTGCGTGGATGTATACCGGTCACACTGGTCAGAACAAATGGAGAGTTGAATGGTTCACAAAAACCAAGGGGTTTGTGTAAGCCGCATTTGCAAATGGCCAGAGGAAAACCTGGTGCCCCTATTTCTGGTGCGGCAATTGGGAAAAGAGGACAGAGGCTGAAATGGGCAAATACCTGCAGAAGAGTGGTTTTACACCCGATTATATGGTGTGGACATTTCATGGTCAGTCTGCCCAACGTGACCGAGCTGAGGTGGATCGTCGTCGCACTGACGAGCATGGTACCGGGATGGAAAACATGGTGCAAGACTATGATGATGCTCGGGATTCGGACAAGGAGATGGAGGAATCTGCAAAGGCCTTCAATGAAATGTTGGAGTCTTCAAAACGTCAGATCCACGAGCACACTGAGCTTTGTCAGTTGGATGCCATCTCACAAGTAATGGCTCTGAAGGCTTAGTTCAACTTGGGAGAATGCTACAACGCAATTATGACAGTATTTGGACGCTTTCTACCCAAAGGCCATGTAATGCTTGCAAACCTGTACCAGTCGGACAAAATCCTACATGCACTGAAGATGCCCTATGAGAAGATACATGCCTGTGAGAAAGGATGTGCCTTATTTAGGCTTGACTATGCGGACTTGAACTATTATCCCATTTGCAAGTCTTCCAGGTATATTGTGGTAGACAACGGTATGGGTGAGAAGACACAGACCAAAATCCCTGTTAGTGTTCTTCGGTATATGCCAATCGTACCAAGACTTCAACGTCTTTTCATGGTCGAAGAGACAGCCAGACAGATGACATGGCACAAAACTGGCAAAAGAACCGAACTAGATGCAGATGGGAATCTAATGATAGTACACACATCGGATGGTGTTGTGTGGAAAAAGTTTGATGAATTACATGCTGACAAAGCAGCAGATCCAAGGCATCCTCGAGTCGGCATCAGCACGGATGGGTTCAGTGTGTTTGGTATGACGGCAGCCCAATACAGTTGTTGGCCCGTATTTGTCTTTCCACTCAATCTCCCCCCCCCCCCCGGACAGATTATGCAGAGAAAGAACATTTTCCTGACGTTGATAATTCCAGGGCCCAACTATCCGGGGAAAAATATGAATGTGTACGTGCAGCCGCTTAAGGACGAATTGCAAGAAGCCTGGGATAATGGGTTCAAGACATACGACACCTATAGCAAACGGAACTTCATAATGCGTGTCTGGTACATGTACTCGATGCATGACTTGCCGGCGTATGCGCTATTCGTTGGTTGGTGTGTGCATGGAAGGTTCCCATGCCCCACATGCAAGGGAGCTCTTGAGTTTCGTTGGCTTTAGGCCGGTCGCAAGTTTTCTTGCTTCGACATGCATAGACAGTTCCTGGATCCTCGCCAACAGACCCTGGATCAGTTAAATGCTCTCGAGCCAGATCCAGAGCGTCCAGGGTACTTCAAGGGGTATAATTCTAAGCATGCCTGGACTCACAAAACATGCTTATGGGATCTGCCTTACTTCAAAGACCTCATTTGCCCACACAACATTGACGTGATGCACACTGAGAAGAATATCGATGAGGCACTTTTTGGTACATTGTTCGGCATAGATGGGAAGTCAAAGCATAATACTAAGGCTAGAGTCGATCTGGAGGCGCTATGTGATAGGCCGTTACAAAACATGAAAGAACCGAAAGGAAAGCAGAACTAGACGAAGCCAAAGGCATGGTTCAATCTTGGAAGGCCAGCTATGAGGGAAATTATCTTGTGGGTGAAAATGCAGTTGATGTTCCCCAATGGGTATGCAGTGAATCTAAATAGGGGAGCGAGTCTTGATAAATTGAAGATATTTGGTCTCAAGAGTCATGATTGGCACATATGGATTGAGCGGGTAATGCTGGTGATGTTGCGTGGCTTCATACCTGAGGATGAATGGCTAGTACTGGCAGAACTCAGCTATTTCTTCCGTGTTCTTTGTGCGAAAGAACTATCGCCTGGCGTGCTAGAAGAAATGGAAGAGTTGGCGCCGGAGTTGATCTGCAAGTTAGAGAAGATCTTTCCATCGGGCTTCTTTAATCCAATGCAGCATTTGATTTTGCATTTCCCGACCGAGGCAAGATTGGGGGGGCGTGCAAAATCGTTGGTCCTACCAACTGAGAGGATGAAGAAGACGCTTCGAGAAAAATGTAAAAATAAACGTAGAATTGAAGCATCGATGGCTGAGGCATTCATCACTGAGGAGGCGGCAAACTTCGTGACAGCACACTACGAAGCCAAAAATCGTCATTTGCATAATCCGAAGCCTCGGTACAATGCTAACGGCCCTAAAAAGGGTGGATCCAACCTCATCCTATTCAAAGGGAATCTCGCACCAGCCAGTGTTTCAAATCCAGTATCGTTGGATAACGAAGAATGGCGGACCATTTCGTTGTATATCTTCAACAACCTGATAGAAGTGCGGCCGTACATCGAGTAAGTTCTCGGTACATTGTTTCGCAACTTCTATTTCCTTTGAACGGCTCTTATTCCTGGATATTTCATACAGTCGATACGTCACCATATTCTCGTATGGAGCGGTGATCCAAAAGGATTCCGTTGAAGAGTATGAGCTTCTCGCAAAGCAAGGAGGCGGCTATCCCGGTTTCATCTCTTGGTTCAAACAAACGGTAATTTCTATTAGACAATTTCATTTCATTCGCTAATTTGTGCGTAATGCAACAATCCTGTCATATTAAACTTGTAGGCTAATTCAGAGTCTATGGAAGCCGAATTGAGACAAGTCGCTAATGGTTTTGACTATAAGGTCTGTTCATTTGACAAATACGACATCAACGGGTATCGCTTTCGTACCTATGGCAAAGAGCTATCTATGGCCGACTGAAAGTCTACAAATTGTTGTGTATCTGCTATCGGCGAAGGAGGTACCGGGTATTGTGGGAGAGTTGAAGCAATTTATGAACTTCTATTCTATGGTGAAAACCCACCGAATGTCGTAGTCTTCAAATGTTATCGGTTTCAGCCGAAGGAGACTAGAAGGGCTCATGAACATATAGGGCTAGTTGAAATCAACCAAAGCACCCATTTAGATGTTCCTGATGTCTATATTACGGCTCAACAGGTGACCCAAGTATTCTATCTACTGTGGGCCTGCCAAACTAATCCAAATCTGAAAGGTTGGGATGTCGTTTATGAAGTGCCGCTACGTGCTAGACTTTCTCCCCCAAAGGAAGAGGATTATGAACCTCACATTAACCCAGACACATATGAAGGAGAATTCTTCCAAGAGACAAGTCTTTCCAAAAAGCGTTTCAAGAACCGCTATACTTCACCCCAAAACATTGAAGTAGACAGCGACAGTGAATCCGACATCACCCCAAAGGAGGAACAAGAAGAGCCGGAACAAGAAGAGGTTACTATTGTGGATGACCTGTCAATGCTTGACCGATTACGTCAAAGTGGCTGAGGGAGTCCTGGATTAGGGGGTGTCCGGATAGCCGAACTATACCTTCAAGACGGACTCCTGGACCATGAAGATACAAGATTGAAGACTCCGTCCCGTGTCCGGAAGGGACTTTCCTTGGCGTGGAAGGCAAGCTTGGCGATACGGATGTTCAGATCTCCTACCATTGTAACTGACTCTATGTAACCCTAACCCTCTCCGGTGTCTATATAAACCGGAGGGTTCTAGTCCGTAGGGCAACATACACATCAATAATCATACCATAGGCTAGCTTCTAGGGTTTGGTCTCTCTGATCTCGTGGTAGATCAACTCTTGTACTACCCATATCATCAATATTAATCAAGCAGGACGAAGGGTTTTACCTTCACCGAGAGGGCTTGAACCTGGGTAAAACTTCGTGTCCCCTGCCTCCTGTTACCATCCGGCCTAGACGCACAGTTGGGGACCCCCTACCCGAGATCCGCCGGTTTTGACACCGACATTGGTGCTTTCGTTGAGAGTTCCTCTGTGCCGTCACCGTCAGGCCTGATGGCTCCTACGATCATCAATGGCGATGCAGTCCAGGGTAAGACCTTCCTCCCCTGACAGATCTTCATCTTTGGCAGCTTTGCACTGCGGGCCGATTCACTTGGCCATCTAGAGCAGATCGAAAGCTACGCCCCTGGCCATCAGGCCAGATTCGGAAGTTTAAACTACACGACCGACATCCACGGGGACTTGATCTTCGATGGATTCGAACCACTGCCGAGCGCGCCGCACTATCACGACGAGCATGATCTAGCTCTGCCGCCGAACAGTGCCCTGGAGGCCGCACCCACATCGGCTCCGACCCCTAGTTCGGAGCCGACCGCGCCGATCGAGGATGGGCGGTTGGACGCCACCTCGGGGTTGCGATCCCAACAGCGGTTGACCCGAACACCAGCCCCGTACTCTGCAAGACTCGTGACTCCATGGAGCCGGATTCTTCTCCGGACTCCGAACCCTCCGCGCCCCTGCCGAGCGAATCCGATTGGGCGCCGATCATGGAGTTCACGGCTGTGGACGTCTTTCAGCACTCGCCTTTCGGCGATATCCTGAAATCACTGAAGTCTCTCTTTTTGTCAGGAGAGCCCTGGCCGGACTACGGTCAGCAAGGTTGGGTACGGACAATGAAGAAATTCAAAACCCACCCACCACCCACTTTGTTGCCACTGTCGACGACTTAACCGACATGCTCGACTTCAACTCCGAAGACATCGACGGTATGGACACCGATGAAGGAGATGATGAAGAACCAGCGCCTACTAGGCCCTGGAAAGCCACCTCGTCATATGACATATACATGGTGGACACCCCAAAAGAGGGAGAGGGCGATGGAACAGCGGAGGATGACCCCTCCAAGAAACAGCAAAAGCGCCGGCGTCAGCGGCGCCGCTCAAAATCCCGCCAACACAAAAACGGCGATTCCAACACGGGAGATAATAATACCCCAGAAAGCGCCGAAGAACATCCCCCCGAGCAAGATTTAGCACAGGAGGATGGAGAAACCAGCCCTCATGAGAGAGCAGCCGACAGAGAGGTCGAGGACGATAATTGTATGCCTCCCTCCAAAGATGAGGCAAGCCTCGACGACGACGAATTCGCCGTGCCGGAGGATCCCGTCGAACAAGAGCGTTTTCAACGCAGGCTTATGGCCACAGCAAGAAGCCTCAAGAAAAAACAGCAACAGCTTAAAGCTGATCAAGATCGGCTAGTCGATAGATGGACTGAAGTCCTTGCGGCCGAAGAGCATAAACCCGAATGCCCCTCCAAGTGCTACCTGAAGCGCAGGTTGCTACCCCGATTAAAGGAGGAAGCACTCGACGTGGCCGCGGCAGAGAGGCCTCATGGCCCTCCACCCAAGCCGCACCCCGTACCAAGGCACGGGAATATGCGTCGGACTTACGAGACATGTTGGAGGACAAGGCAAGGCAAACAAGATCGATCTATGGATCGCGTAGGCGCCCCACGGCTCGAGACAATAACCGTCATGCCGGCCACAAATTTGGCAGGGCCGAACACAGTAGACAAAGCTCATTGGAGCTACGTCATGATATCGCCCAGTACAGAGGCGCCGCACACCCATTGTGCTTCACAGACGAAATAATGGATCATCAAATCCCCGAGGGTTTCAAACCCGTAAACATCGAATCATATGATGGCTCAACAGATCCCGCGGTATGGATCGAGGATTATCTCCTTCATATCCACATGGCCCACGGTGATGATTTCCACGCCATCAAATACCTCCCACTCAAGCTTAAAGGACCAGCCCGGCAGTGGCTTAACAGCCTGCCAACAGGGTCAATCAGCTGTTGGGAGGACCTGGAAGCCGCATTCCTCGACAATTTCCAGGGCACTTATGTGCGACCCCCAGACGCTGACGACCTAAGCCACGTAATTCAGCAGCCAGACGAATCGGCCAGGCAATTCTGGACACAGTTCCTAACAAAGAAAAATCAAATACTCGACTGTCCGGACGCAGAGGCCTTAGCAGCCTTCAAGCATAATATCCGTGACGAGTGGCTTGCCCGGCACCTAGGACATGAGAAGCCGAAATCTATGGCAACACTCACGGCACTCATGACCCGCTTTTGCGCGGGAGAAGACAGCTGGCTTGCTCGTAGCAACAATATGACCAAGAACCCTGGTCGTTCGGACACCAGGGACATTAGTGGCAGGTCGTGTCGCAACCAGCAGAAGCGCCGCATCAACGGCGACAATGCTAAGGATACGGCAGTTAATGCCAGATTCAGAGGCTCTAAATCCGGTCAGCGGAAAAAGTCATTCAAAAGGAATCCTAGGGGCCCGTCCAGCTTGGACCGAATACTCGACCGCTTGTGCCAAATACATGGCACCCCCGAAAAGCCGGCCAATCACACCAACAGGGACTGTTGGGTGTTCAAGCAGGTAGGCAGATTAAGCACCGACAATGAAGACAAGGGGTTGCATAGCGATGACGACGAGGAGCCCCGGCCGCCGAACAACAATGGACAGAAGGGTTTTCCCCCACAAGTGCGGACGGTGAACATGATATACGCCACCCACGTCCCCAAAAGGGAGCGGAAGCGCGCGTTAAGGGACGTATACGCGGTAGAGCCAGTCGCCCCAAAGTTCAACCCATGGTCCTCCTGCCCGATCACCTTTGATCGAAGAGACCATCCCACTAGCATCCGTCATGGTGGATTCGCCGCATTGGTTCTCGACCCAATTATTGATGGATTTCATCTTACTAGAGTCCTTATGGACGGCGGCAGTAGCCTGAACCTGCTTTACCAGGATACAGTGCGGAAAATGGGCATAGATCCCTCGAGGATTAAGCCCACCAAAACGACCTTTAAAGGTGTAATACCAGGTGTAGAGGCCAGCTGTACAAGCTCAGTCACACTTGAAGTGGTCTTCGGATCTCCGGATAATTTCCGAAGTGAGGAGTTAATCTTCGACATAGTCCCGTTTCGCAGTGGCTACCATGCACTGCTTGGGTGAACCGCATTCGCCAAGTTCAATGCGGTCCCGCACTACGCATACCTTAAGCTCAAGATGCCAGGCCCTCGAGGAGTAATTACAGTCAATGGAAACACCGAACGCTCTCTCCGAACGGAGGAGCACACGGCGGCCCTTGCAGCGGAAGTACAAAGCAGCCTCTCCAGGCAGTTCTCCAGTCCGGACACAGTCAAGCGCGCCCGGAGTAACCTACAACAAGACCGCCTGGCACGTTCCGAGCAGGCGTAGCAATTGGGCCCCAACCCCAACCCCCGCAAAAAGGCAACGCCAGTACTACGCGTACATAACTACGCTCTAGAAATACCATGGGCACAGGGGGAGGGGCACCATCACGGCACGCCCAAAACACGGCTTAAACCGCACCAGGGGCTGCCGATTTTTTTATATACTTTTCTCTTACTTCCAAGACTCTACTCTTCGGAAGGCTTGTTCGGCAGTTCAATTGCCGCACAAACGATGCAAGGACCAGGGAAGCAGACAAGCCATGCCGCATTACGGAAATCCCAGGTGGTCTCTATCACGAGCACTATACCTGTTTCGCATACTATTCCGCAGCTTGCCCTTGGAGCAGACATGTTAAATAGTCCAACTTTTTCGTTTATCGCATTACTTGTATCGTTCTGCTTTGCTCGCGGTTATTGTAATGAACAATGCATAGCTTTTGTCTATTTTTGCATTACCTTTATATATATATATATATATGTGTGTGTGTGTGTGTGTGTGTGTGTGTGTGTGTGTGTGTGTGTGTGTGTGTGTGTGTGTGTTCCTTAATGACATGTTGCACCCGTACACTTTGGTACGGCCAAAATACGCCAGGGGCTTCAGTACCCCTCAATATGGTGTGAGAAGTCCGAACACTTTAACAAGTGCGGCACCCCGAACTTATAGCATTATATGCATCGCTCCGAATCATGTCTTGGGTTAATAGTTGGGTTTGCCCGGCTCCTATGTTTTGGTGCCTTACGTTCCGCTATATCGGCTAAGGTAGCACTAGGAGAACCACTTCGATTGTGCCCCAGTTGAGCTGGGTCGAGCACCTCAGTGGAGAAAGCTAAAACTGACCGTCATGATGAGGCGAGAGTTGGTCGCTGTTCGAGAGGTCTTTTCGAGTCCTTAAAGACTTATGCCGCTTAGGGCGAGGAGTCGGCTCTGTCCGGCCAAGGCGTGGATAGCGCCCCGAACTCGGTCTTCCGAATACTAGGGGCTTCGCTGAAATTTAAAATTATAGAATTCTATGGCTAAGTGAGAGTGTTCACACATTATAGTCTGATTGCCTCGTTCGTTGGGCTGAGCGCCTCCCTCGAAGGACCCAAATATTGGAAAAAGAGCGCCCAGGTTTATCCCCGAACACCCCAGCACTAGCGGCAAGGGGGCAGAAGCCGACGACTCGCCATCTCTCAGTATTGATAAACAGCCGCACAAAAGGTAATATTTTAAATTCAAGCAGCATTGCTTAGCGCATATGAACAAGTTCTCAGCGCACAGGATAACACGAGTGGGTTTTACTCAAAAATACATCCTTGGTACATTCATCCGCAACAAGGCGGGCACCCTTCAGAACATCCTTATAATAATTCTCGGGCTTGTGATGCTCTTTCCCCAGCGGTGGCCTGTCCTTCACAAGCTTCTCCGCATCCAACTTGCCCCAGTGCACCTTAGCACGGGCAAGGGCCCTACGGGCACCCTCAATGCAGACGGAGCGCTTGATGTCTTCAAGCCTCGGACAGGCCTCCACCAGCCGCCGCACCAGCCCGAAATAGCTCCCAGGCAGAGCCTCTCCAGGCCACAGCCGAACTAGGAGGCCCTTCATGGCCTGTTCGGACACCTTGTGGAGCACGACCAGTTGCTTCAGCTGGTCGCTCAGGGGCACAGGGTGTCCGGCCTCAGTGTACTGAGACCAGAACACCTTCTCCATCGAGCTGCCCTCCTCGGCTCGATAGAATGCGGCGGCATCGGATACACTCGGGGGAAGATCTGCAAATGCCCTGGAGAGCTCCGGATTCGGGTAAGTATCAAGTAACTCACGTTTATATGTTTACTTTGCATAAAAAATGCCTTACCCGCAGCTATCTTCTTCACCTCATCCAACTCCTGGAGGGTCTTCTGGGACTCGGTCTTGGCAGACTTGGCATTTTCTATAGCTGCCGCGAGCTCGGACGCTCGCGTCTTCGAGTCAAGCTCCAAACTCTCATGTTTCTTCATGAGAACCTGGAGCTCTTGCCGCACCTTGCCAACCTCAGCCTCATACCTCTCCTGCTCGGTCCGCTCCGCGGCCGCACTCTTCTCGGCCTCGGCAGCACTTGCTTAAGGGTCGCCACCTCAGACGTGGCCCCTACAATAGCCATGTAAATCCTGTCATTTTTTGCAATTGTGCCTTTTTTATATACATATTCAAACAGGGTATTTCTTACCTTCCTTCTCCTCGAGCTGCTTCTTGGCACGCCCGATTTCTTGCTCGGACTTCTCGAGGCTCTGCTTCAGCACGTCCACTTCCGCAGTCAGTGCGGCGGACGGTAGCAGAGAAGCCTGCATACGCATATTGACTCCTTTTGTTAGACTCCTGCGAATTCTTTGATCCTCTATTCGGCATTTCTTCCCGAACACCCAACATCAGGGGCTACTGTCTATGCGGTAATATTATTTAAACATTCTTTACTTACCTCAAAGCCTGTTAAAAGAATTGTACAAGCTCCAGTCAGTCCGCTTTTGGCGGACTGAACCTTCTCGATCACCGCACTCATAATAGTGCGGTGCCCCTCGTCGATGGAGGCACCTTGGAGCGCCTCAAACATATTGGCCGGCGCCTCCGGTTGGACGGAGGTCACCGGCACGATAGGCTTGCTCCTCTTGGAAGGAGGTCGCCCGCCAGACTCTGGAACCTTTGAAGATTCCGGAGCTGTGTCCGGCCTTAAGCCGGACTTGGAGCCCTGGGGGTTTCCTCCCCTTTACTCCTGGAGTCCGGGAGGTCGCCTTGCGGCGCCTCCAGGACGACCTCCTCCCGGCTTGGAACCTATTGGGACAACACTTCGGTGTCGTCCGTAGGACGGGGGGATGAAGCCGTCGGAAGCGAGTTCACATCCGACGGGTCCAGCGAGCCGCTCGACGATTCGTCGAGCCAGTCTTTGGATGGGCTGCATAAACATGTTCAACATAAGGGAAAGTTGTGCAAAAAATGAATATTATGAGTCACTCTGGTATCCGGATACTTACGATTTTGCCAGGGGCTTGGCCCTGGGCTTCCACTCCTCTTCGTCATCGTCAGTGTCGGTGGAGCAGTCCGGAGGAAGGGTTTCCCCCTTCTTGGACCCTCCGGCCTCCTCAGAGAGGGCGGCCTTCCTTTTCTTCTCTCCTCCCGCTGGAGGGGGAGAGGTCTCTTCTTCTTCCTCCTCGTTCTCACGAGAGGAAGGCGCCTCGGGACCGTCGGATGACGAATCCGACACCTCCTGGCGCCGGGCACTCCTTCGAGTCCCCGCGGCCTTCTTGGCCTTCTTCTCCGGTACCACGTAGGGTGCCGGAACTAGCAGCTTCGCCAAATGGGCGTCCGCTGGGCCTTCGGGCGTAGGAGCCGAACAGTTGATCTGTGCGGACATCACCTCCCAATCCTATCAAAGATAAGGGAACTCAGATCCCGCATAGAGTCAAACTATGAAAAACTGATACCCTGTAAAAGGACAAAAACAGCTTACCGCATGAGCATGATGCTGAGTACTGAATCTGCGATCCTCGGCAGCGGATGCGGGAGCCTCGGCGCCCTTGAAAATCATCCTCCAGGCATCTTCGTACGTCGTGTCGAAGAGCCTGTTAAGAGTTTTACACTGCGCCGGGTCGAACTCCCAAAGGTTGAAGGCCCGCCGTTGACACGGGAGGATCAGGCGGACGAGCATAACCTAGACTACGTTGACAAGCTTGAGCTTCTTGTCCACAGGGTTTGGATGTATGTTTGGAGTCCGGTCAGCTCTCCTTTTTTACCCCAAGATAGGCCTGTCTCCTTCCAGGAGGTGAGCCGCGTGGGGGGCGGATCGGAACTCAGGGGGTGCGACCCATTCGGCGTCACGCGGCTCGGTGATGTAAAACCACCCTAATTTCCACCCCTTCAGGGTCTCCACAAAGGAGCCCTCGAGCCACAGGATGTTGGCCATCTTGCCAACCATGGCGCCGCCGCACTCTGCCTGGCTGCCGTGCACCACCTTCGGCTTGACGTTGAAGGTCTTTAGCCATAAGCCGAAATGGGGGCGGATGCGGAGGAAAGCCTCGCGCACGACGATAAACACCGAGATGTTGAGGACGAAGTTCGGGGCCAGATCGTGGAAATACAGGCCGCAGTAGAACATGAGCCCCCGGACAAATGGATGCAGAGGGAAGCCCAGTCCGCGGAGGAAATGGGGGAGAAATACCACCCTCTCATGGGGCCTAGGAGTGGGGATGAGCTGCCCCTTTTCGCGGAGTTGGTGCGCGATGTCGCTGGCCAGATATCCGGCCTTCCTCAGCTTTTTTATGTGTCCCTCCGTGACGAAGGAGACCATCTACTTGCCTCCCGCTCCGGACATGACTGGAGAAGGTTGAGGTGGTAGTGTGGACTTGGGCGCTGGAGCTCGAGTGCGCAAGAATGGATAGGCAGAGGAGGAAGAAGGCGTGGGTGAAAAGGTGGATCCTTATCCCCTTATATGGGTGGACACGACTACATGTCCCCACTAGCCTGGTAAAACTTGCTTATCTCCAAGCGCCATAATCAAAGGCGCGGTCGGGTTACCCACGCCCGTATTGATGAGAATCCCGAAATGAGGGGACACGATCTCTGCTTCAACAAGACGTGCCAAGGAAACCGCCTCGCACAACGCGCTGAGGTGGGATAATTAAATGGATAAAGGCTTGGCCGTAGCGTGTTGCACCATGGAATACGTCAGCAGATTAGATTTGTGTTAATATTATTATTCTCTCTATGGCAATATGTGGAAACTTATTTTGCAGAGCTGGACACTATCTTTGTGTTCAAAATCTTCTATGAAGTACTTGGAGGAGGAACCCGCCTTGCAATGCCGAAGACAATCTGCGCGCCAGACTCGTCGTCATTGAAGCCTGGTTCAGGGGCTACTGAGGGAGTCCTGGATTAGGGGGTGTTCGGATAGCCGAACTATACCTTCAAGCCGGACTCCTGGACTATGAAGATGCAAGATTGAGAACTCCGTCCCGTGTCCGGAAGGGACTTTCCTTGGCGTGGAAGGCAAGCTTGGCGATACGGATGTTCAGATCTCCTACCATTGTAACCGACTCTATGTAACCCTAACCCTCTCCGGTGTCTATATAAACCGGAGGGTTCTAGTCCGTAGGGCAACATACACATCAACAATCATACCATAGGCTAGCTTCTAGGGTTTAGCCTCTCTGATCTCGTGGTAGATCAACTCTTGTACTACCCATATCATCAATATTAATCAAGCAGGACGTAGGGTTTTACCTCCATCGAGAGGGCCCGAACCTGGGTAAAACTTTGTGTCCCCTGCCTCCTGTTACCATCCGGCCTAGACGCACAGTTCGGGACCCCCTACCCGAGATCCGCCGGTTTTGACACCGACAGTGGCCTTGCACATGTTGATGCCACTGAACCCTATGAGCCCATCATTGATTATAGTGATGATGATGATTATGCATTTATTGATGATACTGGTCGAGATTATTAGTAGTGGCAGGTATTCAATTTTTTATGTTGTACTTGATGATGATACACTTAAGTGATATACATATTATTATTATTCATGTCGGTATTTTTTTATGTTGTAGCTAACTTCGTTTATTCTTTGTCATGGCAGGTGTTGAAAGATGGTGGGTGCTGGTCGGGAGCGCGCTGAGGCCTCTTCTTCGTCGGCGCGTGGTGTGAGGTATTCCATTCCACATGCACCTCTCCGCCGAGCGTTGCTGGACAGTATGGCGACACCGCCGGGCCCTTCTTCGTCGACCGCGGTGCCGAGCAAGGGACGAGGTAAGAAGAAGAGAGGAGGTGGAGCACGTGGTCGCGGGAGAGGAGGTAGGGTGACTGCTACGGCGCCTTCGTCGCCGCCACCCCCAGCTGTTTCACCCGAGCACGTGACTGCTAGGGTGGACTCGTCCGAGGAGGAGGCTACATGGACTCCGGTCCACGGGTCTTCGGCCCATGAGCCTCGGGTCGACGGGCCTTCGGCCCACGAGACCCCGGAGGAGCACACGTCTAGATGGGGTACCTGGCCGGATCAGCCTGAGGAGCCGAGTGGCCATGCTGATGATGGCGGGGAGCTGACTGATATTGAGGAGGAGGGGGGCACCGTCTACCAGCATGGTTGTACACGGCTCCCGTCCGTGCCGGCAACCCACGAGCAGAGGTGGTTGATTTTCCCTGATGGGGAGAGGTAAGTGCATTTAATATTTTTGTACCTTCTGCATTCATGTTTCTTCAAATAACTAATGCGTTGGCCTTGTCATGCTGCAGGGGTTGGGACCACCATCATAGTGTCCGCCGGCCCAACTCCGTCCTTGGAGTTCTTTGTCGGCAAAAATTCTCGGGGTTTGTCACGTTGCCTGGTGAGGGTCGACTTCCAGAGCTTGGATTGAGTTGGGAGCACTACTTGGCTGCCTCGGCCCCGCCGGGTGAGATTATCGACGGTGTCTTGTGCAAGACGAGGGCAGACGTGGTGATCAGAAAGTTCTGGGTAATTTCTCCTTTACACAATTAAAAATCTTCAACTAGCTAGTTATTAATTGTACTAATCAATATTGTCTCATTTGATTGCAGACATTCTATAGGTGTGAGGAGGGATACGAGGAGGAAGCAGCAAATGTTATCGATAACGTCTGCAAGCGCCTACTATAGAACTTACGGCACGAGGCTCGGGTGCAGACTGTTCGAGACTACTACGCCTCGCGTGGTATCAAGAAGACCAAGCCGACGTGCCGCGAGAAGTTCTTGAGTAAGGAGTAGTACATGAAGGTAATTCTTAAGGCCTTGTACTTACTTACTTCATTTAGTAATTCATAGCCGTAGCGCTCAAGTTTCTATTTGCTAACTTAGGCCCCTCCGAGATGGTGTGCGGATCGGATGGATTGTTGGGAGGTGCTGGTCAATGAGTGGTCCTCAAATGAATGGCTAGCCCTCCACAACGATGCCAAGGACAAACGTGCCAAAATGAAAGGTATGCCACACCATCAAGGCAGCTCCAACTTATTTCAGTTCGGGCGGAACTGGGTATGTGGTTTGCTTCATGATTCATGCAATTCATTCATCATGCTAGCTTTAGCCCTTTAATTACTAATTAACTTTGTTTCTCTCTTTCAGGCATGCTACAATAAGGCGGATAAGGTGCCAGAGGTGTACGACATGTATGCCATGGCCCACACTAGCCCTTACAAGAAAGTCAAGGCATTCTCTGTGTCTGACCTCGATGATCCAAAGAACTTCACCAACATCTCCTCCCACGACAAGCTCGTGCAATATAGAGATCAGGGGAAGGCGAGGAAAGGGGAGGACTTTAACCCGAGCCAGGGTCCCATTCGTACAGAGCTGCTGATGATATCTGGTGGCGGGAGGTCCCATGGCTCCATAGGCATATGAGATGGACTTATCTGTTGTCCTAGCACTCTCCCGGAGATCAAGGCGCGCCAGTCGAGCTCCGCTCCTGAGATAAGGCCTCGTGAACGGCCAGTCCAACTCGCCTTCAAGGTTAGTTATACGTACTCAGCTATCTTTCTCCATTACATTATGTGCGCTTCCATCAATGATTACAAATGGTCATGTGAGTGGTGTTGCAGGCTGCTATACAGAGTGAGAGAGATAGAACGGAGAAACTTCTGGCGGAGGCGGCGGAGAGGCAGCGGGAGTTGGAGGAGAGGATGACAAAGATGTTGGAGGAGGAGAGGGCACGGAATGACATGCAGGCAAGGGCCATGTACGAGCTCCTTGTGGTAAGTTTCTTCTGTAGATTAGCCAAAACATTCATGTAGTGTTTGTCTCATTACTAACTAGTATGACTGCGTTTGTCAAAACCAAATGTGCAGTCTGTGTGTGAGAAGTTCGGTCAGACCACTCCGCCGATGCCAGTGATTGCTCCTAGGACCACGGTGAGTTTAACTTGAATGGACATTACTTGCTAGTCTTAACATTTGAGTGTCATCATGGTAACGAGACATTGGTAATGATCATTGGTGCAGCGTAACTCCAGACAAGCATCGCATGATCCTTCTCCAGCTACCGGCACGAGCCAGCCCGCTCCTACACCTCCATGATCACGGTAAGTTTCTCTAGTGTTTTGCTTAACAAATGCATAAAGACCTAGACTTAGCTTTATTTCCTCCAATATGCTTACCATAATGACCTAGAGTTAGCTTCTTTTCCTCCAAAATGACTTAATAAGCTTACTGACCTCCAAAACCATCCATTTTACATAAGTTAGCTCTAAAACGATTTGTACATAGCTTACTTATGTCAAAAATTGCATAATTAGCTTAGTTAGCTCATAAACGATCCATTTTACCTAAGTTAGCTCTAAAATGACCCAATTTACCATAGTTAGCTTATAAATGATCCAGTTTATCCAAGTTAGCTCTAAAATGACCCATTTTACCTAGATTAGCTCCTAAATGATCCATTTTACCTACGTTAGCTTTAAATGACCCATTTCACCTAGGTTAGCTCCAAAATGACCCATCTTACCTAGGTTAGCTCCAAAATGACCCATCACACCTAGGTTAGCTCCAAAATGATCCATCACACCTAGGTTAGCTCTAAAATGATGCTTTTTACTAAGTAAGCTCATAAACGATCCATTTCAACTAAGTTAGCTCATAAACGATCCATTTCAACTAAGTTAGCTCATAAATGATACACTTCACCTAAGTTAGCTCAAAAACGATCCATTTCACCTTAGTTAGCTAAAAAACGATCCATTTCACCTTAGTTAGCTCATAAATGACCCATTTCAACTAAGTTAGCTCATAAATGATCCATTTCACCTAAGTTAGCTCAAAAACGATCCATTTCAACTTAGTTAGCTCAAAAATGATCCATTTCACCTTAGTTAGCTTATAAACGACCCGTTTCAACTAATTTAGCTCATAAATGATCCATTTCACCTTGGTTAGCTCATAAACGACCCATTTCAACTTAGTTAGCTCATATATGATCCATTTCACCTAAGTTAGCTCATAAATGACATATACTTCTTGTTCTAGTCTTCTTCTTGTTCTAGTCTTCTTCTTCTAGTCACCTATTTCTAGCTTTCTTATTTGCCATTTTGCAGATTTCATTCACTTCATGGAAGCTAGCTTGCTATGATGGAGTGCTTGTTTTTTCTTTGCTGAAACTTTGCATTGTATCTAGCTTGCTATGATGGAACTTCCTATCTTGATGAAACTTTGCATCGTAATATGTATATGGATGGAACAATGTGTATGGATGGAACTTGATGGAACTTGCTTATGTATGAATGGATGAAACTTAATTATGTGCTGGATATCTGATGTGTTTGCTGTTAAATAGCCATGTGAAATATATCTATATATGTCATATATATTTGCTGTGAAAATTGTTGGATTCAAAAAAATAGAAACAAGAGCCAATATGCAGGCTCTTTGCCGTCTGCCACCGACGGCAACGGGCTCTTTGCCGTCAGCCATGGACGGCAAAGAAGCCACGTGGCAGCCAACTGTGCTTCCTGGGAGCTAGCCCATTTGGTCAGTTTGCCTACAGTGGCAGACGGCAAAGAGTGAACAATTTTCCGTCAGCGGCGGACAGCAAAGGCCTGCCGTGTAGTGACGTCTAGCTAACATCATACGGCGGACAGCAAAGGCAGGACAAATTTTGCCATCAGCGGTGGACAGCAAAGGCCTGCCGTTAGCCACCTAACGGACTAACAGCACATTTTTTGTTGTCTGCTTTCTTTGCCGTCTGCTGCTGATGGCAAAGGCCCCTTTGCCGTCGGTCGCATAAAGCGGATGGCAAAGTAGCTATTTGCCGAACCTTACTTTGCCGGAGCCTGTTGCCGTCCGCGGCGGATGACAAAGACCTTTGTCGTCCGTCGTTCAGGCCTTTACCATCCGCCGTGGCAGACGGCAAAGTAGTTGATTCCTGTAGTGATGACTAAAACCCCGTTCTTTGGAACAATGGAATGGGCAAGTGACTTGTTGGAAATCATACATGCTGATGTGTGCGGTCCGATGAGTGTTGACACACGCAGTGGATATCGTTATTTCTCACCTTCACCGGTGAATTGAGTAGATATGGGTATATTTACTTAATGAAGCATAAGTCTGAAATGTTTGAAAAGTTCAAGCAATTTTAGAGTTAAGTTGAGAATCATCGTAACAAGAAGATCAAATTCATTCGATCTGATCAAAGGGAAAGTATCTGAGTTATGAGTTTGGCAATCACTAAAGACAAGGTGGAATCGTTTCACAGTTGACGCCGCCTGGAACACCATAACATGATGGTGTATCCGAACGTCGTAATCAAACCTTATTGGATATGGTGTATGATGTCTCTTACCAATCTACCGCTATTTTGGGGGGTTATGCATTAAAGACAATTACATTCACTTTAAATAGGGCGCCATCTAAGTCCGTGGAGACGACACCGTATGAACTATGGTTTGGCAAGAAACCAAAGTTGTTGTTTCTTAAGGTTTGGGGCTACGATGCTTATGTCGATAGGCTTCGGTCAGAAAAGCTCGAACCCAAAGTGGAAAATTGTATCTTCATAGAATACCCAAACAAGACGATTGGGTATACCTTCTATCTCATATCTGAGGGCAAAGTGTTTGTCGCTGAGAACAGGTCCTTTCTCGAGAAAGAGTTTCTCTCGAAAGAATTGAGTGGGAGGAAGATAGAACTTGATGAGGTTGTTGAACCTTCACTTCAACCAGAGAGTAGCGCAGCACGGAAAGATGTTTATGTGGCAACTACGTCAGTTGAAGAGAAAGCTAATGATGATGATCATGAAGCTTCAGATCAAATTACTATCAAACCTCGTCGACAAGGGTGTGTACAACTTCTCAATGGTAACCCTGTCTTAAAGGTCATGTTGTTGGACAACGATGAACCTATGAGCTATGAAGAAGCGATGGTGGGCCCGGATTCCAACAAATGGCTGGAAGCCATGAAATCCGAGATAGGATCCATGTATGAGAACAAAGTATGGACTTTGGTGGACTTGCCCGATGATCGGCAAGCTATTGAGAATAAATGGATATTTAATAAGAAGACAGACATTGATGGTAATGTCACCATTTATGAAGCTCGACTTGTCTCAAAAAAGTTTCCGACAAGTTCAAGGAGTTGTCTGTGATGAGACTTTCTCAATCATACCGATGCTAAAGTCTGTTAAAATTATGTTAGCAGTTGCTGCATTTTCATTTATGAAATCAGGCAGATGGATGTCAAAACAAAGTTTCCTTGACAGTTTCCATGAGGAAAGGTTGTATTTGATGCAACCAAAAGGTTTTTGCCAATCCTAAGGATGCTAAAAGGTATGCAAACTCCAGCGATCCTTCTATAAGTGAGTGGGAGCACTACAACATTTCTGATAAGTATATATGAATGACATATTGTTGATCAGAAATGATGTAGAATTTCTAGAAAGCATAAAGGGTTGTTTGAATGGAGTTTTTCAAAGGAAGACCTGTGTAAAAATGCTTACATGTTGGGTATAAAGATCTATAGAGACAGATCAAGACGACTGATAAGACTTTCATAGAGCACATACCTTGACATGATCTTGAAGGAGTTCAAGATGGATCAGTCAAAGAAGGAGTTCTTGCCTGAGTTGTGAGGTGTGAAGTTAAGACTTGAAGCTCGACCATGGCAGAAGAAAGAGAAAGGACGAAAGTCGCCCCTATGCCTTAGCCATAGGCTCTATACGATATTCCATGTTGTGTACCGCGATGTGCCTTGCCACGTGTCTGGCAAGGGGGTACAAGAGTGATCCAGGAGTGGATCATTGGACAGCAGTCAAAATTGTCCTTAGGAATAAGGAAATGTTTCTCGATTATGGTGGTGATAAAGAGTTCGGTGTAAAGGGTTACGTCGATGCAAGCTTTAACACCTATCCGGATGACTCTGAGTAGAAAACCGGATACGTATAGTGGAGCAACCATTTGGAATAGCTCCAGGTGGAGCATAGTAGCAACATCTACAATATGAAATCGAGATTTGCGAAGAACACACGGATCTGAATGTTGTAGACCCATTGACTAAAACCTCTCTAGTAAGCATAACATGATCAAACCCTAGAACTCATTGAGTGTTAATCACATGGTGATGTGAACTAGATTATTGACTCTAGTAAACTATTTGGGTATTAGTCACATGGCGATGTGAACTATGAGTGTTAATCACATGGCGATGTGAACTAGATTATTGACTCTAGTGCAAGTGGGAGACTATTGGAAATATGCCCTAGAGGCAATAATAAAATGGTTATTATTATATTTCCTTGTTCATGATAATTGTCTATTGTTCATGCTATAATTGTATTAACCAGAAACCGTAATACATGTGTGAATACATAGATCGTAATATGTCCCTAGTAAGCCTCTAGTTGACTAGCTCGTTGATCAATAGATGTTCATGGTTTCCTGACCATGGACATTGGATGTCATTGATAACGGGATCACATCATTAGGAGAATGATGTGATGGACAAGACCCAATCTTAAGCGTACCACAATATCGTGTAGTTCGTTTGCTAAAGCTTTTCTAATGCCAAGTATCATTTCCTTAGACCATGAGATTGTGCAACTCCCAGATACCATAGGAATGCTTTGGGTGTACCAAACGTCACAACGTAACTGAGTGGCTATAAAGGTGCACTACAGGTATGTGCGAAAGTGTCTGTTGGGTTGGCACGAATCGAGACTGGGATTTGTCACTCTGTATGATGGAGAGGTATCTCTAGGCCCACTCGGTAATGCATCATCATAATGAGCTCAAAGTGACTAAGGAGTTAGCCACGGGATCATGCGTTACGAAATGAGTAAAGTGACTTGCCAGTAACGAGATTGAACGAGGTATTGGGATACCGACGATCGAATCTCGGGCAAGTAACATACCGATAGTCAAAGGGAATTGTATACGGGATTGATTGAATCCCCGACATCGTGGTTCATCCGATGAGATCATCGTGGAACATGTGGGAACAAATATGGGTATCCAGATCCCGCTATTGGTTATTGGCCGGAGAGATGTCTTAGTCATGTCTGCATGGTTCCCGAACCCGTAGGGTCTACACACATAAGGTTCAGTGACGCTAGAGTTGTTATGGGAAATAGTATGTGGTTACCGAAGGTTGTTCGGAGTCCCGGATGAGATCCCGGACGTGACGAGGAGTTCCAGAATGGTTCGGATGTGAAGGTCGATATATTGGACGAAGGGTATTGGAGTCCGGAATTGTTCTGGGGGTACCGGGTGACGACTAGCGTGTCCGAAAGGGGTTTCGGAGGCCCTGGCAAGCGTTGGGGGGGCTTATGAGCCAACGGGAGGGGCAGATCAACCCACTAAGGGACTAAGCGCCCCTCCCACCCCATCTCACCTAACTTGGAGAGGTGGGGGCGCCTCCCCTAGGGCAGCCACCCCTCCCGGCTTGGGGGCAAGTTTCCTAGGGGTGGGAGGGCCCAAACCCATCTAGGGTTTCCCCTGTGGCCGCCGCCCCTCCCCTAGGGATCCCTAGGGTGCCTCCTCCACCCCCTTCCCCCTATATATAGTGAGGGAGAGATAGGGCAGTCACAGACCCTTCCTTTGGCGCAGCCCCTCCCCCTCTCCTACACCTCCTCCTCCTCCGTAGCGCTTGGCGAAGCCCTGCCGGAGAACCACGAGCTCCATCACCACCATGCCGTCGTGTTGTCGGAGTTCTCCCTCAACTTCTCCTCTCCCCTTGCTGGATCAAGAAGGAGGAGACGTCCCCGGGCTATACATGTGTTGAACGCGGTGGCGCCGTTGTTCGGCGCTTAGATCGGAATCGACCGCGATCTGAATTGCTGCGTGTACGAATCCACCAATCGCATTCTTGTAACGCTTCCGCTAAGCGATCTTCAAGGGTATGAAGATGCACTCCCTCTCTCTCGTTGCTAGTATCTCCTAGATTGATCTTGGTGATACATAGGAATTTTTTTGAATTATTGCTACATTCCCCAACACTTGCCTCACTAGGGTAGATCTTCACGAAGTAGGCGATCTCCTTGCCCGTACAAACTCCTTGGTTCAACTCCACATTCTTGACGGAGGCTTTGAAGTGACACCTAACCAATCTAGGAGACACCACTCTCCAAAAGATAATAGACGGTGTGTTGATGATGAACTCCTTGCTCTTGTGCTTCAAATGATAGTCTCCCCAACGATCAACTCTCTCTCACTGATTTGGATTTGGTGGAAAGATGGTTTGAGTGGAAAGCAACTTGGAGAAGGCCAGAGATCGAGATTCATATGGTTGGAATGGAATATCTTGGTCTCAACACATGAGTAGGTGGTTCTCTCTCAGAAAATGAATGTTGGAAGTGTAGGCATGTTCTGATGGCTCTCTCTTCGAATGAAGAGTGGGTGGAGGAGTATATATAGCCTCCACACAAAATCTAACCATTACACACAAATCACCAAACTCGGTGTGACCGAATCATGAAACTCGGTCAGACCGATCTAGTTCAAAATGTGAATGTTAGGATTTTCTGTGGGACCGACATGTCAACTCGGTGGGGCCGATTCCATTAGGGTTAGGGCATAACGTAATCTCGGTGAGACCGATTACACAAACTCGGTGGGACCAATTTTGGTAATAAGCTAACCAGAGAGTTGGTCAGGCAAACTTGGTGGGACCGATTCGCTCATCTCGGTGAGACCGAAACGTTACGAAGGGGAAACGGAGAGTTTGCATTGCGAACTTGGTGGGACCGACCGCTCATCTCGTTTGGACCGAAACGTTACGAAGGGAAACAGTGAGTTTGCAATCCCATTTCGGTTAGACCGAGATCCTTATCGGTGAGACCGGAGTGACTAGGGTTTGTGGCAGTGGCTATGTCAAGAAAACTCGGTGGCGCCGGATGGAATGTTTTGGTGGGGATGAGTTTGACTTTTGGTTTGGGACATATGTGGATATGAGAAAGTGGTTGAGGGTTTTTAGAGCATATCACTAAGCATTTGAGCAAGCAACCCATTAAGCAACACCTCATCCCCTTTTAATAGTATTGGCTTTTCGTATGGACTCAATGTGATCTTGGATCACTAAAAGTAAAATGTAGAGTCTTGAGCTTTAGAGCTTGAGACAATCCTTTATCCTTCGAATTTTGAGGGTCCACATTTCTAATCCATGCCATGCCAATCATTGAGCTTTCCTGAAATATTTATCTTGAAATAGCATTAGCTCAATGAGCTATATGTTGTTAATAATTACCAAAACCACCCAAGGATAGTTGCACTTTCAGTCTCCCCCTTTTTGGTAATTGATGACAACATATAGATCAAACCTTCGATAAATGATCATAAGATTAAAATACATCGTCGCTTTGAGAAGTATGTGATAAGAAAGAGCTCCCCCTAAATTTGTGCAATATTTAAAATTGCTTTTGAATGCAAATGCACAATCGATTAGGATCATGGGTTACTCTTCCATGTCACATACATCTTGGTGGGGCTCTCAAAATGATATAAATTAAAAGCATGCACTCATCACCAAGCAAAGTGAATGATCATATATGGGATATAAGAGATAATATCATCCAAGCAAGCATTAAGGTAGCATATGATCAAACACATGATCAAACAAGTATCTCATACAAACATAAAGTATCAACCAAGCACACAATAAAGTTCAACCAAACACAAGAGAGACAAAGAAGAAAAACACTCTTTCTTGAAGCCTATGATCTATACATTTATACCCCTTTGGCAACAAGTTACCAAAAAGATTGAAAATGCATAGTGATATGCGTCTCTCAGGCTCGGTCTTCGGGAGGTGGTGTAGAGAGAACGCCAAGGATGAAGGCATCTGTTGATGTAGTTGGAGCTGGTGGAGTGGGTGCTAGAGGTGGAACTGAAGCTGTAGCTGTAGGTGTTGACAATGTAGCTCTAGAATCTATTACTGGCACTGCAGCGGACCTCTGACCTCGTGGCACACGCTGAAAAGCATCCGTAGTTGTCGTTCCTCTCCTCTCCTTAGCTTCCTCCTGGAGATGCTCAATAGCTGTCTGTATCTCAGTAACCTTCAGATCAAGATCATAGAATTTTGTCTCAACAATCCTCTCCAAGCTCTCCTGATTCTGAGTCAGGGTGGCCAAGCCCTTCTCAATCCTCAAAGTAGACCGGATCAGATATGCTAGCTGATCTTGCTTGCTCTTCAGGAACACCTGAGATGCTTCCTCTACACTTGGCATCCTTGCAGCTTTCTCTGCCTTAGCCTTAGCTCTCTTCTCCTATGCTTGACCTGATGAAGGTTCATTCTCATTCATCACAACGGTGTTATCTTCAAATTCAGGGTACAAGGGTAAGTGTTCCTTGTCCAACAGGTTGGTGCTTGTTGTTGGGTTTTGTAGTAATTTCAAAAAAATTCCTACGCACACGCAAGATCATGTGATGCATAGCAATGAGAGGGGAGAGTGTTGTCTACGTACCCACGCAGACCGACTGCGGAAGCATTGACGCAACATAGAGGAAGTAGACGTTCGTCTTCACGATCCAACCGATCAAGTACAGAAACTATAGCACCTCCGAGTTCGAGCACACGTTCAACTCGATGACGATCCCCGGACTCCGATCTAGCAAAGTGTCGGGGAAGAGTTCCGTCAGCACGACGGCGTAGTGACGATCTTGATGCACTACAGCAGCAGGGCTTCGCCTAAACTCCGCTACAGTATTATCGAGGAATATGGTGGCTGGGGGCACCGCACACAGCTAAGGAATAGATCACGTGGATCAACTTGTTGTGTCTTTGGTGCTAGCCCTGCCCCTCTATTTATATGTTGAGCCCCGGGGTCGAAACTTGGAGCAAAAGCCTCCTCAAAGACGGTTTTTCCCAAAAGGCAAGAGTCCCACTCGGACTCCAGGACCAAACGCCACAATCCTTGGCGTCTGGCCCAGACGCCATGGGCCTCGGCGTCTGGCCCAGGGCCAGACGCCAGGGTCTCCGGCGTTTGGCCCCCTGGCCTCCGCAAAACTCCTTTGGCACCGACCTAAAGCCTCATGGGCTTGACCCCTTGGCCTAACCATATCATCCAATATATGAATCTTTATGTCTCGACCATTTTGAGACTCCTCGTCATGTCCCCGATCTCATCCGGGACTCCGAACTCCTTCAGTACATCAAAATATGTAAACTCATAATATAACTGTCATCGTAACCTTAAGCGTGCGGACCCTACGGGTTCGAGAACAATGTAGACATGACCGAGACACGTCTCCGGTCAATAACCAATAGCGGGACCTGGATGCCCATATTGGCTCCTACATATTCTACGAAGATCTTTATCGGTCAGACCGCATAACAACATACGTTGTTCCCTTTGTCATCGGTATGTTACTTGCCCGAGATTCGATCGTCGGTATCCGATACCTAGTTCAATCTTGTTACCGGCAAGTCTCTTTACTCGTTCTGTAATACATCATCTCGCAACTAACTTATTAGTTGCAATGCTTGCAAGGCTTATGTGATGTGCATTACCGAGAGGGCCCAGAGATACCTCTCCGACAATCGGAGTGACAAAACCTAATCTCGAAATACGCCAACCCAACATGTACCTTTGGAGACACCTGTAGTACTCCTTTATAATCACCCAGTTACGTTGTGACGTTTGGTAGTACCCAAAGTGTTCCTCCGGTAAACGGGAGTTGCATAATCTCATAGTTATAGGAACATGTATAAGTCATGAAGAAAGCAATAGCAACATACTAAACAATCGGGTGCTAAGCTAATGGAATGGGTCATGTCAATCAGATCATTCTCTTAATGATGTGATCCCGTTAATCAAATAACAACTCATTGTTCATGGTTAGGAAACATAACCATCTTTGATTAACGAGCTAGTCAAGTAGAGGCATACTAGTGACACTTTGTTTGTCTATGTATTCACACATGTATTATGTTTCCGGTTAATACAATTCTAGCATGAATAATAAACATTTATCATGATTATAAGGAAATAAATAATAACTTCGTTATTGCCTCTAGGGCATATTTCCTTCAGTCTCCCACTTGCACTAGAGTCAATAGTCTAGATTACACCGTAATGATTCTAACACCCATGGAGCCTTGGTGTTGATCATGTTTTGCTCGTGGAAGAGGCTTAGTCAACGGGTCTGCAACATTCAGATCCTTATGTATCTTGCAAATCTCTATGTCTCCCACCTAGACTAGATCCCGAATGGAATTGAAGCGTCTCTTGATGTGCTTGGTTCTCTTGTCAAATCTGGATTCCTTTGCCAAGGCAATTGCACCAGTATTGTCACAAAAGATTTTCATTGGACCCGATGCACTAGGTATGAAACCTAGATCGGATATGAACTCCTTCATCCAGACTCCTTCGTTCGCTGCTTCCGAAGCAGCTATGTACTCCGCTTCACATGTAGATCCCGCTATGACGCTTTGTTTAGAACTGCACCAACTGACAGCTCCACCGTTTAATGTAAACACGTATCCGGTTTGCGATTTAGAATCGTCCGGATCAGTGTCAAAGCTTGCATCAATGTAACCTTTTACGATGAGCTCTTTGTCACCTCCATATACGAGAAACATATCCTTAGTCATTTTCAGGTATTTCAGGATGTTCTTGACCGCTGTCCAGTGATCCACTCCTGGATTACTTTGGTACCTCCCTGCTAGACTTATAGCAAGGCACACATCGGGTCTGGTACACAGCATTGCATACATGATAGATCCTATGGATGATGCATAGGGAACATCTTTCATATTCTCTCTATCTTCTGCTGTGGTCGGGCATTGAGTCTTACTCAATTTCACACCTTCTAACACAGGCAAGAATCCTTTCTTTGCTTGATCCATTTTGAACTTCTTCAAAATTTTGTCAAGGTATGTTGTTTGTGAAAGTCCAATTAAGCGTTTTGATCTATCTCTATAGATCTTTATGCCTAATATGTAAGCAGCTTCACCGAGGTCTTTCATTGAAAAACTCTTATTCAAGTATCCCTTTATGCTATCCAGGAATTCTATATCATTTCCAATTAGTAATATGTCATCCACATATAATATTAGAAATGCTACAAAGCTCCCACTCACTTTCTTGTAAATACAGGCTTCTCCGAAAGTCTGTATAAAACCAAATGCTTTGATCACACTATCAAAGCGTTTATTCCAACTCCGAGAGGCTTGCACCAGTCCATAAATGGATCGCTGGAGCTTGCACACTTTGTTAGCTCCTTTTGGATCGACAAAACCTTCTGGTTGCATCATATACAACTCTTCTTCCAGAAATCCATTCAGGAATGCAGTTTTGACATCCATTTGCCAAATTTCATAATCATAAAATGCGGCAATTGCTAACATGATTCGGACGGACTTAAGCATCGCTACGGGTGAGAAGGTCTCATCGTAGTCAATCCCTTGAACTTGTCGAAAACCTTTCGCGACAAGTTGAGCTTTGTAGACAGTAACATTACCATCAGCGTCAGTCTTCTTCTTAAAGATCCATTTATTCTCAATTGCTTGCTGATCATCGGGCAAGTCAACCAAAGTCCATACTTTGTTCTCATACATGGATCCCATCTCAGATTTCATGGCTTCAAGCCACTTTGCGGAATCTGGGCTCACCATCGCTTCTTCATAGTTCGTAGGTTCATCATGATCTAGTAGCATGATTTCCAGAACAGGATTACCGTACCACTCTGGCGCGGATCTTACTCTAGTTGATCTATGAGGTTCAGTAGTATCTTGATCTGAAGTTTCATGACCATCATCATTAGCTTCCTCACTTATTGGTGTAGGTGTCGCAGAAACAATTTTCTGTGATGTACTACTTTCCAATAAAGGAGCAGGTACAGTTACCTCGTCAAGTTCTACTTTCCTCCCACTCACTTCTTTCGAGAGAAACTCCTTCTCTAGAAAGGATCCATTCTTAGCAACGAATGTCTTGCCTTCGGATCTGTGATAGAAGGTGTACCCAATAGTCTCCTTTGGGTATCCTATGAAGACACATTTCTCCGATTTGGGTTCGAGCTTATCAGGTTGAAGCTTTTTCACATAAGCATCGCAGCCCCAAATTTTAAGAAATGACAACTTTGGTTTCTTGCCAAACCACAGTTCATAAGGTGTCGTCTCAACGGATTTTGATGGTGCCCTATTTAATGTGAATGCGGCCGTCTCTAGAGCGTATCCCCAAAACGATAGCGGTAAATCAGTAAGAGACATCATAGATCGCACCATATCTAGTAAAGTACGATTATGACATTCGGACACACCATTACGCTGTGGTGTTCCGGGTGGCGTGAGTTGGGAAACTATTCCACAATTTTTCAAATGTACGCCAAACTCGTAACTCAAATATTCTCCTCCATGATCAGATCGTAGAAACTTTATTTTCTTGTTACGATGATTTTCAACTTCACTCTGAAATTCTTTGAACTTTTCGAATGTTTCAGACTTGTGTTTCATTAAGTAGATATACCCATATCTGCTTAAGTCATCTGTGAAGGTGAGAAAATAACGATATCCTCCACGAGCCTCAATATTCATCGGACCACATACATCTGTATGTATGATCTCCAACAAATCTGTTGCTCTCTCCATAGTTTCGGAGAACGGTGTTTTTGTCATCTTGCCCATGAGGCACGGTTCGCAAGTACCAAGTGATTCATAATCAAGTGGTTCCAAAAGTCCATCAGTATGGAGTTTCTTCATGCGCTTTACACCGATATGACCTAAATGACAGTGCCACAAATAAGTTGCACTTTCATTATTAACTCTGCATCTTTTGGCTTCAACATTATGAATATGTGTATCACTACTATCGAGATTCATCAAAAATAGACCACTTTTCAAAGGTGCATGACCATAAAAGATATTACTCATATAAATAGAACAACCATTATTCTCTGATTTAAATGAATAACCGTCTCGCATCAAACAAGATCCAGATATAATGTTCATGCTCAACACTGGCACCAAATAACAATTATTTAGGTCTAATATTAATCCCGAAGGTAGATGTAGAGGTAGCGTGCCGACCGCGATCACATCGACTTTGGAACCGTTTCCCACGCGCATCGTCACCTCGTCCTTTGCCAGTGCCCGCTTATTCCGTAGTCCCTGTTTCGAGTTGCAAATATTAGCAACAGAACCAGTATCAAATACCCAGGTGCTACTGCGAGCTCTAGTAAGGTACACATCAATAACATGTATATCACATATACCTTTGTTCACCTTGCCATCCTTCTTATCCGCCAAATACTTGGGGCAGTTCCGCTTCCAGTGACCAGTCTGCTTGCAGTAGAAGCACTCAGTTTCAGGCTTAGGTCCAGACTTGGGTTTCTTCTCCTGAGCAGCAACTTGTTTGCTGTTCTTCTTGAAGTTCCCCTTCTTCTTCCCTTTGCCCTTTTTCTTGAAACTAGTGGTCTTGTTGACCATCAACACTTGATGCTCCTTCTTGATTTCTACCTCCGCAGCTTTCAGCATTGCGAAGAGCTCGGGAATAGTCTTGTTCATCCCTTGCATATTATAGTTCATCACGAAGCTCTTGTAGCTTGGTGGCAGTGATTGGAGAATTCTGTCAATGACGCAATCATCTGGAAGATTAACTCCCAATTGAATCAAGTGATTATTATACCCAGACATTTTGAGTATATGCTCACTGACAGAACTGTTCTCCTCCATCTTGCAGCTATAGAACTTATTGGAGACTTCATATCTCTCAATCCGGGCATTTGCTTGAAATATTAACTTCAACTCCTGAAACATCTCATATGCTCCATGACGTTCAAAACGTCGTTGAAGTCCCGATTCTAAGCCGTAAAGCATGGCACACTGAACTATCGAGTAGTCATCAGCTTTGCTCTGCCAGACGTTCATAACATCTGGTGTTGCTCCAGCAGCAGGCCTGGCACCCAGCGGTGCTTCCAGGACGTAATTCTTCTGTGCAGCAATGAGGATAATCCTCAAGTTACGGACCCAGTCCGTGTAATTGCTACCATCATCTTTCAACTTTGCTTTCTCAAGGAACGCATTAAAATTCAACGGAACAACAGCACGAGCCATCTATCTACAATCAACATAAACAAGCAAGATACTATCAGGGACTAAGTTCATGATAAATTTAAGTTCAATTAATCATATTACTTAAGAACTCCCACTTAGATAGACATCCCTCTAATCTTCTAAGTGATCACGTGATCCAAATCAACTAAACCATAACCGATCATCACGTGAGATGGAGTAGTTTTCAATGGTGAACATCGTTATGTTGATCATATCTACTATATGATTCACGCTCGACCTTTCGGTCTCCGTGTTCCAAGGCCATATCTGCATATGCTAGGCTCGTCAAGTTTAACCTGAGTATTCTGCGTGTGCAAAAACTGGCTTGCACCCGTTGTAGATGGACGTAGAGCTTATCACACCCGATCATCACGTGGTGTCTGGGCACGACGAACTTTGGCAACGGTGCATACTCAGGGAGAACACTTCTTGATAATTTAGTGAGAGATCATCTTATAATGCTACCGTCAATCAAAGCAAGATAAGATGCATAAAAGATAAACATCACATGCAATCAATATAAGTGATATGATATGGCCATCATCATCTTGTGCTTGTGATCTCCATCTTCGAAGCACCGTCGTGATCACCATCGTCACCGGCGCGACACCTTGATCTCCATCGTAGCATCGTTGTCGTCTCGCCAATCTTATGCTTCCACGACTATCACTACCGCTTAGTAATAAAGTAAAGCATTACATCGCGACTGCATTGCATACAATAAAACGACAATCATAAGGCTCCTGCCAGTTGCCGATAACTCGGTTACAAAACATGATCATCTCATACAATAAAATTCAGCATCATGTCTTGACCATATCACATCACAACATGCCCTGCAAAAACAAGTTAGACGTCCTCTACTTTGTTGTTGCAAGTTTTACGTGGCTGCTTCGGGCTTAAGCAAGAACCAATCTCACCTACGCATCAAAACCACAACGATAGTTTGTCAAATAGACTCCGTTTTAACCTTCGCAAGGACCGGGCGTAGCCATACTTGGTTCAACTAAAGTTGGAGAGACAGTCGCCCGCAAGCCACCTATGTGCAAAGCACGTCGGGGGAACCGGTCTCGCGTAAGCGTACGCGTAATGTTGGTCCGGGTCGTCTCGTCCAACAATGCCGCCGAACCAAAGTATGACATGCTGGTAGGCAGTATGACTTATATCGCCCACAACTCACTTGTGTTCTACTCGTGCATATAACATCAACATAAATAACCTAGGCTCGGATGCCACTGTTGGGTTTCGTAGTAATTTCAAAAAAATTCCTACGCACATGCAAGATCATGTGATGCATAGCAACGAGAGGGGAGAGTGTTGTCTACGTACCCACGCAGACCGACTGCGGAAGCGTTGACGCAACATAGAGGAAGTAGACGTTCGTCTTCACGATCCAACCGATCAAGTACCGAAACTACGGCACCTCCGAGTTCGAGCACACGTTCAGCTCGATGACGATCCCCGGACTCCGATCCAGCAAAGTGTCGGGGAAGAGTTCCGTCAGCACGACGGCATGGTGACGATCTTGATGCACTACAGCAGCAGGGCTTCGCCTAAACTCCGCTGCAGTATTATCGAGGAATATGGTGGCTGGGGGCACCGCACACGGCTAAGGAATAAATCACGTGGATCAACTTGTTGTGTCTTTGGTGCTAGCCCTGCCCCTCTATTTATATGTTGAGCCCCGGGGTCGAAACTTGGAGCAAAAGCCTCCTCAAAGTCGGTTTTTCCCGAAAGGCAAGAGTCCCACTCGGACTCCAGGACCAAACGCCACAATCCTTGGCGTCTGGCCCAGACGCCATGGGCCTCGGCGTCTGGCCTAGGGCCAGACGCCAGGGTCTCCGGCGTTTGGCCCCCTGGCCTCTGCAAAACTCCTTTTGCACCGACCTAAAGCCTCATGGGCTTGACCCCTTGGCCTAACCATATCATCCAATATATGAATCTTTACGTCTCGACCATTTCGAGACTCCTCGTCATGTCCCCGATCTCATCCGGGACTCCGAACTCCTTTGGTACATCAAAACATGTAAACTCATAATATAACTGTCATCGTAACCTTAAGCGTGCGGACCCTACGGGTTCGAGAACAATGTAGACATGACCGAGACACGTCTCCGGTCAATAACCAATAGCGGGACCTGGATGCCCATATTGGCTCCTACATATTCTACGAAGATCTTTATCGGTCAGACCGCATAACAACATACGTTGTTCCTTTTGTCATCGGTATGTTACTTGCCCGAGATTCGATCGTCGGTATCCAATACCTAGTTCAATCTCGTTACCGGCAAGTCTCTTTACTCGTTCTGTAATACATCATCTCGCAACTAACTCATTAGTTGCAATGCTTGCAAGGCTTATGTGATGTGCATTACCGAGAGGGCCCAGAGATACCTCTCCGACAATCGGAGTGACAAAACCTAATCTCGAAATACGCCAACCCAACATGTACCTTTGGAGACACCTGTAGACTCCTTTATAATCACCCAGTTACGTTGTGACGTTTGGTAGTACCCAAAGTGTTCCTCCGGTAAACGGGAGTTGCATAATCTCATAGTTATAGGAACATGTATAAGTCATGAAGAAAGCAATAGCAACATACTAAACGATCGGGTGCTAAGCTAATGGAATGGGTCATGTCAATCAGATCATTCTCTTAATGATGTGATCCCGTTAATCAAATAACAACTCATTGTTCATGGTTAGGAAACATAACCATCTTTGATTAACGAGCTAGTCAAGTAGAGGCATACTAGTGACACTTTGTTTGTCTATGTATTCACACATGTATTATGTTTCCGGTTAATACAATTCTAGCATGAATAATAAACATTTATCATGATTATAAGGAAATAAATAATAACTTCGTTATTGCCTCTAGGGCATATTTCCTTCACTTGTGCCCATCTTTGAGTTGATGAGCTCCTGAATGTGTGGAGCATACCCACAACTTCTCTTTTGGTCAGCAACTATCCTCTTGATTGTCTCTACAATCAGGCTCATGACTTTAAACTTTTGAGGAACATCAAAGATTTGCAATGGGTTTTGATGGAATGTCCTCTGATCATCTTGTGATCTCCTGACGTGGGTAGCAAAGTGTGCCTTAGGATGGTGTTGATTGTAGGCAGACCAGACAACAAGTAATGTACAGATCCAAGCTTGTGTGTCTCCAAAGCTTTATCATGGATCTCTTTGTACATGTTTGCCATAGAGTTGTGGTCTTTCTTCTTCTTGGCATACACATCCAAGTTGTCCTCATGCTCTTCTGGGGCATTAATCATCTTGTCCCATTCTTCAATTGTAGATTGATAACTTGTACCTTCAGATATCCATACTATCCTTCAATCTGGATAGAAGTGAGCAGTGGAGTAAAATTGCATAATAAGCTCATCATTCCATTTTGTGAGCTTCTGTTCAACAAACTTGTCAACTCCACAAGCTTTGAAGCTGTCTTCTACACCTAGGAAGTGATCTTCATTCTCTTTGATGTATTCCCAATCAACCCATCTCATGTCACAGACAATTGGCTTCTTGTCAAGCAGAATAGTCTCATAGAAGTCTTGTTGTTCTTTGGTATGAAACATGTAATCAACTGCAGTCCTCCTCTGCACAGCATAGGGATCAGACTGTATCCACAATCTCAGTCGTGCATCTTTCCTGATATCCATGTCCTCGGCCACAGGATGAGCATCATTGTGGTCTGGAATCTTGGGTTTCAGTTTCCTCATTACAAGGGATTCATCATCCTCTTCTTCAGCTTCAGGCACTGGGGCCTTGTTCTTCTCTTCAGCCGGGATATTTCTGGTGCTTCTCTTGGGCTTAGACTTCTAAGCTTGAGTTGTTGCCTTGGGAGCAGTTTTGGGCTTTGATGTGGCAGCCCCTGACTTGATTGCATCTCCCATAAGCTTTTGGGACTTTGGTGCTAGTGCAACATCCTCTTCCTCCTCTTCTGTTGGATCTTTAAACATGGATGATCTCCCAAGGACTCTGGCAGTGGTCTTCTTGACCCTCTCCTTCCTCTTCTTTCCATCTCCAGCCTCTTTGGGTTCAAGAGTGAACTCCATAGTTTCTTGAGTGAAGACTCTGGCCTTAGACATAGGGATCCTTTTTGCTGGTGCCTTCTTGTTCAACCCTGGCTTTGTTGAAGCAACTATGCCATACTCCTTATTCAAGACTTTCTTCTTTGAGCTGACTTCTTCTTCTACAGCCACATAATCCTCATCCTCAGAATCTGAGGTTCTCTTCTTCCTTGACCTGGTGGCTGCCTTGGGCAAGTTACTAGGTGTGCTCCTGCTGCCCTCATCATAGCTGCTTGAGGGATCAGAACCCTCACTCAATTCCACCTGTTCTTCAGATCTGTTCTGACTGTCACTCTGGTCAGATATCTTGGCAATCTCACTGACAGCAAACCCTATGAATAGATATAGATGAGCATCACAAAGTGCAGAGTTTTTGCAAGACAGATGACTCAAAAACTTAGTTTTAGTTCTCCATAGAAAGCATTTCGGAGCTACCGATTTGTTAGACTCGGTGATACCGAAGAAATTTTGGAACCTAAACTAGTGAAGTCGGTCAGACCGAGTCACAGTTCGGTGGCACCGAGACTTCTAGGGTTTCATAGAGAATCGATCTCGGCCACACCGATTTGCAATTTTTGGTCAGACCGGAAACGCATGTGAAATGGCCTACGCCAAATCGGTGAGACCGATTTCTACAACTCGGTCGGTCCGAGATGAGTTCAGCGGAAACCTAACCCTAAATTTTCAAATCAAATCTAACCTAAAGGATGTTTTCTATGGATAGAATGTTCTCATACGTGGTAAAGATCATGGCAAAGCAATGTGCTATGAATCGGAGTAATGAAATAGTACAAAGGGTCGAACCCATACCCTAGTTCGGCGGGAGTTCACTATGATGGCAACGGCGGAGCATATTTCCGTTGACGGTGATGGAAACCAGCAGCGGGAGGTCGCTGGCGGCAAGGAGACGATCCGGAGACCCAAGGAGGCAGAGCAGGACGCGCGCGGGCTGAGAGGTTTTGAAGAAATTTCCAAATTCTCACCCGTGGGTTTATATATCCCGACCCTGTCGGTGTGACCGAATGGAACAACTCGGTGGCACCGAGATGCAGAATCGCAAGTGGTTACTGCAACTCTATGTGACCAAAAAGTTCAAATCGATTGCACCGAGATTGAAAACCTAGATCAACTTAGTGAACTCGGTGTGACTGAACTAGATGAATCGGTCATACCGAAATGCACAAAGAGGTTTTGGAAGTTTAAGTCTATGACGAATCGGGGACTCCGAGTGCTCCTCACACAGAGTGGTTCGAATTTGACTTGATCAAACTTTGTGATGTAGCATGAATAGAGTTTGAGACGAGAAAAGCATAGATAGCTAGAGGAGGTTCTTAGGCATTCTTGTCCATCCACTTGGCAAAGGAGAAAACGCCAAATAATCAAAACAACAAGTGGATGTCCTTGAATGAGTAAAATATGCAATCAACATGCTCACACAATGAAATGGCAAATTGAAATATGTGACAAAGCATGCACAAACACTCTAGCATCTATCAAGCAATTAGCGATGACTAGGTCATCTATATAGGGGTATATTGATGATACATCTCCAACGTATCTAGAATTTTTGATTGTTCCATGCTATTATATTATCTATTTTGGATGCTAATGCGCTTTATTTTACACTTTTATATTATTTTTGGGACTAACCTATTAACCCAAGGCCCAGTGCAAATTGTTGTTTTTTGCCTATTTCAGTGTTTCACAGAAAAGGAATATCAAACGGAATCCAAACGGAATGAAACCTTCGGGAACGTGATTTTTGGAACAAACGTGATCCAGAGGACTTGGAGTGGACGTCAAGAAACAAACGAGGAGTCCACGAGGCAGGGGGCGCGCCCTCCCCCCTCGTGGGCCCCTCGTGGCTCAACCGACCTACTTCTTCCTCCTATATATACTCATATACCCTAAAAACATCTAGGAGCACCACGAAACCCTATTTCCACCGCTACAACCTTCTGTACCCAAGAGATCCCATCTTGGGGCCTTTTCCGGAGCTCCGCCGAAGGGGGCATCGATCACGGAGGGCCTCTACATCAACTCCATGGCCCCTCCGATGATGTGTGAGTAGTTTACTTTAGACCTTCGGGTCCATAGTTAGTAGCTAGATGGCTTCTTCTCTCTCTTTGAATCTCAATACAAAGTTCTCCTCGATCCTCTTGGAGATCTATTCGATGTAACTCTTTTTGCGGTGTGTTTGTCGAGATCCGATGAATTATGGGTTTATGATCAAGTCTATCTATGAATGGTATTTGATTCTTCTCTGAAATATTTTATGTATGATTAGTTATCTTTGCAAGTCTCTTCGAATTATCAGTTTGGTTTGGCCTGCTAGATTGATCTTTTTTGCAATGGGAGAAGTGCTTAGCTTTGGGTTCAATCTTGCGGTGCTTGATCCGAGTGACGGAAAGGGAAACGACATGTATTGTATTGTTGCCTTCGAGGATAAAAAGATGGGGTTTATATCATATTACTTGAGTTTATCCCTCTACATCATGTCATCTTACCTAATGTGTTACTCTATTCTTATGAACTTAATACTCTAGATGCATGCTGGATAGCGGTCGACGTGTGGAGTAATAGTAGTAGATGCAGATAGGAGTCGGTCTACTTGTCACAGACGTGATGCCTATATACATGATCATGCCTAGATATTCTCATAATTATTCACTTTTCTATCAATTGCTCGACAGTAATTTGTTCACCCACTGTAATACTTATGTTATCTTGAGAGAAGCCACTAGTGAAACCTATGGCCCCCAGGTCTATTCTGCATCATATTAATCTTCCGTCAACAAGCTATTTCTATTACCTTTTATTTTGCAATCTCTAATTTTAATCTTTATCATAAAAATACCAAAAATATTATGTTATCATCTCTATCAGATCTCACTCTTGTAAGTGACCGTGAAGGGATTGACAACCCCTTTATCACGTTGGTTGCGAGGTTCTTATTTGTTTGTGTAGGTATGAGGGACTTGCGTGTGGCCTCCTACTAGATTGATACCTTGGTTCTCAAAACCGAGGGAAATACTTATGCTAGTTTGTTACATCACCCTTTCCTCTTCAAGGGAAAACCAACGCAGTGCTCCAGAGGTAGCAATTGACTGAGGAGTCAAATGAAAACATTTGATCGTAGGGCATACTCATCGTTTAAGCACAAGTGGGGTTTCCACTTTTACATAATGCATTTTTGTGTTCACACCATTAGAGTTGCTTTAGCTCAATTGGTTAGAGTAAACCTCCCCCTAGATGTGATATCCCCCCCTTAGAGGGATAAACTAACCTTGGGTTATGTCGATGATGACTTCATGTAGGTGTTGAAGATGTAGATGCTCAATGCCGATGTACATCATTCGGAGCAATCCATTAGAGTGAGTTGCACTTTCAATACCTACATGGGTTAGTCCCACAAGGAACAAACAAGGATATCCATAGACATAGAGTGATGTTCACACAAGATGATGTTCATGAAAGCATTAGGTTACCTTGTCCCTTGTCTTACCAACAAGAGGGTTTGTTACTCCTAGAACTAGTGCGAGATGTGGAAGTTGTTTGCACATGTCCTTGCCAAGAGATATGAGTGAAGTATGTTGGCGGAGTCACCCTCAAGAACTCTCTAGTTCTTCTTCTTCGGGATCCACATCATCTTGATGGGAATCCTTGGAGTTGTAGTCGCACTTGATGTAGTAGAACTTGATGTAGTCTTGGGAACCCACTTGACTAAAGCCTTCGGAGCTTCTTCAAATGCATCAATCTCCTCTTGAAGCTTGTCCTTCCCTTTTAGCTTGTGGCCTTTTGGTGGAAGATCATCTTGAGCTTGTGTCCCTTGAAAAGAGGTAGGATCATACTTCTCTTGTTGAGGAACAAACTTCGTCTTGGGTTATTGATCTTCTTCCCACTCAACTTCCATTGGCATTGAACTTCCGTTCAAAACCAACACCTTGATTCTTCCGGTGTCTTCCTTGCTTGCATACGATTTCCTCAAATTTCTTACTCCCGACAAGGATCTTGTAGAAACCTTTCTCTATAATTCCCTTCAATAAGCTATTTTCTTGCTCAAGTGTAACTTGGCTAAGAGAATCATTAGTGGAATCAAGAGAACTACTAGAAGCAACAACATTGGATTTAGCATGATTATTGTTACTACTAGATGAAGAATCTTTCTTGCTTTTGTTGCTAGACTTAACTTGTGGCATGTAAGTAGACAAGAGTAAACGCTTGGCAATGTAAGAAGAACTTTTCTTGTGAAGATCATCATTGATTGCCTTTAAGAACCCATGCTCTTGCTCAAGGTTGAGCTTTTCAAAGCATAACTTTCCATGAGAGTTTAAAAGCTCTCGATGATTTTCCAAGGTAGTTTCATGGGCTAACTTAAGAGTGTTTAGTTCTTTAGTTAGATGCTCAATCTCCCTCTTATCATCATCATTCGTTTTATCTTGATTAACATCATTAATAGCAAGTTCATCATAGTTTTCATCACTAGAGTTGTCAAGTAAATCGTCATCATCTAGCAAATCATCTTCATCACTATTGAAATCAACATACTCGGGGTGTGATACCTTTGGGCCTTTAGCCATGAAGCATCTTCCAATTCCTTCATTTGGTGACTCAAATATGTCATAGGAGTCAGTTGACACAAGTGTTAGAGCGGTAACACCTTCATCTTGATTATATTCAGAGTCGTAGTGATAACTTCTCTCGGAGTGATTATCGGAGTCGGAGCCGGATACCCATTCACCAACGTGAGCTTGATGTCTTCGTTTTGTGTAGCTCCTTGATGATTTGTCCTTCCTTTCTGAATCTTGCTTCTCTGTGATGTTCTTCGTTCATAACGGTCATCTCTACTCCTTCTCTCTCTTTGTGTGAATCTTCTCTTATTTTGTAGGGAGCCGTACACTCATTGGAGTAGTGTCCGGGTCTTCCACAATTGTAGCAATTACGTTCACGACTCGAAGATCTTTTGTCATTGTAGGACCTTGACTTGGAACTTCTTTCCTTGCTTCTACTCTGATAGAACTTGTTGAAGTTCTTCACCATTAAGCTATATTCTTCATTGAAGGCTTGTTTCTCACTTGATGATGTAGGAGCATCACATGAGGCTTTGTAAGCACCACTTAACTTGTTGTGAAGCTCTTCCTTATCCTTGAGTGACATCTCATGAGCAACAATTCTTCCAATGACTTCCGTTGGCTTGAGATCTTTGTAACTGGGCATCATTTGGATCAATGTGCACACGGTATCATATTTTCCATCCAATGCTCTTAGGATCTTCTTGATGATGAATCTATCAGTCATCTCTTCACTTCCTAAGTCTGCAATCTCATTTGTGATTAGAGCAAGCCTAGAGTACATTTCAGCGACACCTTCACCACCCTTCATTTTGAATTTGTCAAGTTGACTTTGAAGCACATCCGATTTGGATTCCTTGACGGCGTCGGTACCCTCGTGCATATCAATCAAAGTATCCCAAATTTCCTTTGCATTCTCAAGACGGCTGATTTTGTTGAATTCTTAGGGGCACAATCCATTGAAGAGGATATCGCAAGCTTGAGCGTTGTATTGCAGCATCTTCAACTATTCCGTGGTAGCTTCACGGTTTGGTTCTCTCCCATCAAAGAATTCACCTTGCAAGCCAATACACACAATAGCCCAAACGACGGGGTTATGTCCAAGAATATGCATTTTCATCTTATGCTTCCAACTAGCAAAATTAGTACCATCAAAGTAAGGACCTCTACGGTGGTAACTTCCCTCGCTAGATGTCATACTCTCCTAGGTTGTGAAACCAAGGCTATGATCACCAAAGCTATGAAAATCAAGGCAAATGGAGATCAAAGCTCTGATACCACGTGTAGGATCGAAAGTATGTCTAGAGGGGGTGATTAGACTACTTGACCAAATAAAAATCTATCCTTTTCCCAATTTTATGTCTTGGCAGATTTTAGCAACTTAGCACTAGTCAAGCAATCAACCTACAAATGCAAGTCTAAGAGTATAGAAGCGGAATGCAAAGCATTGCACATGAAGGTAAAGGGAGGAGTTTGGAGGGAGCAAACGCAATGTAGACATGGAGATTTTTGGCGTGGTTCCGATAGGTGGTGCTATCGTACATCCATGTTGGTGGAGACTTCAACCCACGAAGGGTAACGGTTGCGCGACTCCACGGAGGGCTCCACCCATGAAGGGTCCACAAAGAAGCAACCTTGTCTATCCCGCCATGGCCATCGCCCACGAAGGACTTGCCTCACTAGGGTAGATCTTCACGAAGTAGGCGATCACATTGCCCGTACAAACTCCTTGGTTCAACTCCACAATCTTGACGGAGGCTCCCAAGTGACACCTAACCAATCTAGGAGACATCACTCTCCAAAAGGTAATAGATGGTGTGTTGATGATGAACTCATTGCTCTTGTTCTTCAAATGATAGTCTCCCCAACACTCAACTCTCTCTCACTGATTTGGATTTGGTGGAAAGCAACTTGGAGAAGGCTAGAGATCAAGATTCATATGGTTGGAATGGAATATCTTGGTCTCAACACATGAGTAGGTGGTTCTCTCTCAAAAAATGAATGTTGGAAGTGTAGGCATGTTCTGATGGCTGTCTCTTTGAATGAAGAGTGGGTGGAGGAGTATATATAGCCTCCACACAAAATCTAACCGTTACACACAAATCACCAAACTTGGTGGGACCGAATCATGAAACTCGGTCAGACCGATCTAGTTCAAAATGTGGACGTTAGGTTTTTCGATGGGACCGACATGTCAACTCGGTGGGGCCGATTTCACTGGGGTTAGGGCATAACGTAATCTCGGTGATCCCGGTTACACAAACTCGAGGGACCGATTTTGGTAATAAGCTAACCAGAGAGTTGGTCAGGCAAACTCGATGGGACCGATTCGTTCATCTCGGTGAGACCGAAACGTTACGAAGGGGAAACAGAGAGTTTGCATTGCGAACTTGGTAGGACCGATCGCTCATCTCGGTTGGACCAAAACGTTACGAAGGGAAACAGAGAGTTTGCAATCCCATCTCGGTGAGACCGAGATCCCTATCGGTGAGACCGAAGTGACTAGGGTTTGTGGCAGTGGCTATGTCAAGAAAACTCGGTGGCGCCAGATGGAATGTTTCGGTGGGGCCGAGTTTGACTTTTGGTTTGGGACATATGTGGATATGAGAAAGTGGTTAAGGATTTTTGGAGCATATCACTAAGCATTTGAGCAAGCAACCCATTAAGCAACACCTCATCCCCTTTTAATAGTATTGGCTTTTCCTATGGACTCAATGTGATCTTGGATCACTAAAAGTAAAATGTAGAGTCTTGAGCTTTAGAGCTTGAGCCAATCCTTTGTCCTTAACATTTTGAGGGGTCCACATTTCTAATCCATGCCATGCCAATCATTGAGCTTTCCTGAAATATTTATCTTGACACAGCATTAGCTCAATGAGCTATATGTTCTTAATAATTACCAAAACCACCCAGGGATAGTTGCACTTTCAATCTCCCCCTTTTTCGTAATTGATGACAACATATAGATCAAAGCTTCGATAAATGAGCATAAGATTAAAATACATCGTCGCTTTGAGACGTATGGGATAAGCAAGAGCAAAATGATCATATGGTTTTGTTGTAGTACGATCTCTAGGGCTAGCCATGGGACTTTGAGGGTGGTTCAATTGATTTGTTGGAAACACAACTTTGAGGTGGTTTGCTACATATGGGATATCATCCTACTTTCTCCGATAGAATAGAAACTTTAGAGTGATTCTTTGCTGCACTTTGAGTGGTTATCATGATGTTCAATTATATTAACGACGTTGAGAGTTGACACTAGTGAAAGTATGAACCCTAGGACTTGTCTCCAAGCATTGATAGACCGTTTTCACACACTATTTTTTACTTGCTACCTTGCTATTTTTAATTTTTCAGATTATAAAAGCTATTTCTACCATCCATATTACACTTGTATCACCATCTCTTCGCCCAACTAGTGCACCTATACAACTAAAAAAATTATTAGGTGTGTTGGGGAGATAAGAGATTGCTTTTATTTGATTGCGGGGTTGTTTGAGAGAGAACCACCTTCATCCTACACCTCTCGTCGATCGATAAACCCTAGCAGCCATTTTGTGTCTAATCTCCATAGCCTTCACCACAACATCTCCCCTCCAAGTTAGTTGCACTTGTAATCACGTATCACATCTGGAAACCTTGTAAGACGTATTATCAATAAAGTATTCATCTTTATGTATTATCCGATGATTTCCTCTTGTGATTCGATCATCATGTGTGAGTAAATTGGTAAGGCAAGGCATAGCCTTGCAACCCTATGTATTTGTATGAGGGGTCGATGGAATGACTTTGAATAATTAATGTCATGTATGTGTCCAATTGATACGGAGTTGTCTATTGTATCTTTCTTGTTCTACGACCCTACATGTTCTCAGGATCTAGGAGTTCGATCAAGGAGGTAAGGAGTGAGGAGGGCGCAGAACGCTATTCTGAACACCTGTGACAGAAAGGTTTAGTGTGGTAGCAGAAATCCAACAATTGGTGATTCATGGTGTGTATTGATTAAATCCCCAATGTTTCTGTCAAATTTTTTTCTTATTAATTGAGGTGACCCCTTGAGACGGTAAGGGCATGTGGTTGGACAATTGACTCTTGATGCAGGTTACGCACCGGACAAGACATAATTTGGATACATCCCCCACTTCATCACATTGCAAGCATATCTTAATGGGTATCTTCCAGAGCACAAATTAATATCATGATGATCCTGACCACAAATATATGGTTGTAAGAATCAAGACCTCGTACCCATGTCTGTTTTGATTCTAGTGTTTACTCCCCTAAGGTTGTTAAGGTCCAGTTTACAAAAACTGAAATTTAATTCTCTCCCAACAAATAAAGCCTCCATACACCCTACTAATCTATACCTAATATTAAAGGACGGAAGATTTCATAGTTCTCCATAGGTCATCCTTTTATATCCGTTGATTTTGTGTTAATGCTAAAGATAGACGGTTGAGATTTAAAAATAAATCTACATAACACTACTTCAAATATAAGGCACGTACACAACCCAGCACGTACTCGTCTATGAAGATTGCTTTTTTTAACAGTTTATGGGAGTCCGACCTGCACACAAGCACACACACACGTAAAAACACACACAATTCAAGTACGCAGCAACGGGAGGTTAAGAGAATGGGCACAAAATGCACCAAGGTAAGAACAACCAGAGGCGATTTCATCTGGCGTGAGCATCTGGAGACAAAAGAGCACGGGCGAGTGCCCCAAGGGGGGCAGCCAGGAGCGAGCAGCACATAAATGTAAAGGCTGAAGAGTAGGCCGTTGGGATCGTCAGAGGCGCACATGTACCTAGCGGACCACTCAACTGATGATGGAGGCGTGGCTAATCCTTGTGGACGGTGAGATTATGTATGCAAGCACAACACAATGATGATGGATGGAGCTGTCACACAAGACCCCGTAAATCGTAAAGATGCAGCAAACCATCGACACCATCGTCGTAGGGTCGTCGTGTCCACGTCAAGCTCTCCAACATAGCCATCCAGAGTGCACCAATGACGCTGCCCCACTACCTGCTACGTCCACATGCCATGACTTCGAATGACGATGCTCGGCCCATGCATGGTTACGCTGGAGTTGCTTCACCAACTTGCACCTCGAGCAAAACACTTCACCATGTGGAAGCTGCCGAAGACAAGGATGAGGAGCTCGGCACCATGACGCCGCGTCGCCGCTTGCCATCCACTTCATCATGCCGGATGCCGATGAAGATGGAGACACGGAGCTTGGAATCAAGATGCACGCTCTGCGCTTTATCAAGCCGGTGTAGGGTGGACACCGTCTGGACCGTTCCGGTCCCTCATCGACCGACCTTTTGGACTGGCTGTCGGTGGTCCGGACAGGACCAGACCGACCACCCGGTCATGTTTTCAAGGACTGACGGGCGACGCCGAAGCCCGGGACGGACCGAGCGAACTGGCCAATCACCACCGGCGGCGACATGCACGGGTTCAGCGGCAATGTAGGTGACGTGCATGGGTGTTGTGGCAAGGTGAGTGACATGCGTGAGCGCTGGCAGGCTAGGTGGGCGGCGTGCTGTTTGAAGTGTGATGAGCCGCGTGGATGTTAGACATGAACCTACACATGGTTGTTCATTAGCAGTTTTTCCGGTTGCATGCATAGTGTAGTGCGTACATGAGCCTACATTTTCTTTGTGAGGGCCCTGCCGAGATTAGTGGATCAAACTTGACGTGAAGTTAGTCTAAAAATATTAATTTTCGTTTTGTTTTGAAAATAACACATACAGATAACAGATTAGTTAAAAAAGCAAACAACATATAAGTTGACCTCCGGAGACACACACCATTAATAGATGTATATAATTCACTAAGAAAATATATATATACAACTCTGCCACATGCATGTGTATCAAATACAATCTGATTTCTTACATAATCAGCACACAAACATCCAAAAGAAAAAAAACAATAGCAGAGAAGCACAATACACGCACTATGAGTTTCCTAATTGATTTCTATTGCCTCAAATTGAAAAAAATTAGGATCACCTCACTTGATTTCTGTCTAGCACATAGACGCTCATTCATTTTCACGTGGACTAAGCCAAACTCGAATAATATGAACCTTAGATGACAAAATTGACAAAAAACGCAAGAAAGAAAAAGGAGAAATGATCACACATGTGAAATATTTGTGTCAATACAAATACATGACACGCGGTGGTATGAACACTTACCAGGATGGTAGACAGCCACCAAATTGAAAGAAAGCGTACAACAAATCTATATATATTTCATTACTGTCTAGTTCATATTTTAATTTCTAAAAATGTAGACACCAATTAGGTTAGAATTAAGGTTTGAACAACAAATATGAGTATTTTAATTTAAATATTTATATATTTAAAGTTCTCATAACATACGTCTATTTTTTCGATCTGTTTTTACAAAATAAAATCCCTCAAAATCAAATAACAAAATGATTGTTGAAAACATTTCATTCATGTGTTCTACATATCTTGATAAGGCTAAATTTTTCATGAATTGTGGATGTAAATAATTCTCAATAAATCTTAGTATGGGCCAATTTTCTCTACCATTGTAACACACAGGCTCGAAAGTTTCCATAATTGTTTTACTCCGGATCATGACCCATGTTCTAAGTTCCATGTTTTGATCCTCAAATCATGCATCTTTTTATTTTGTCATGAGCAACCGTTGTCACTTGACATAGTTCCTCGACCTCATCAACCATGCTCCATAGG